>NW_027673605.1:0-116326 GCF_964194415.1 Vipera berus
TTCTCTTTGCCTTGATTTCCCCGCCTTGCCCTTCTCCCTCCCTCCCCCCTCCCCCACCCCCGTGGCAGAAATAGGATGCGTCCCCTTTAAATTTACCCAGGAGCCTTGAAAAGGAGCCCCAGGGGCCCCAGGGGGGGGGAAGGAAAAAAAAAAAAAGCTTTCCCCACCCTGGCTAGCCGGAGCCTTGCTCGCTGCCTCCGCTCGGCCGCAGGCGGGTGGGGGGGTCCCGCTTTGCAAAGCGCGGCGGGTGGAGCCGATTGCAAACCCCTCGGCCGGATCGATTGCAGAATTATTGCATTTTATTTATCTGCCTTTTTGTGTGTGTGCGTGCGTGCGTGTGTGTGCGGGGGGGGGAGGTGGAGAGGATTTTTTTTTTTTTTGAAAATTGGGAATTGCACGCAGTTGCAAGCGAGAAGCGAGGGAAGGAGGGGGATCGATCGGTGCAAAAGGGGAGGAAGGGGAGGGGGGCGGCGATGGATGTCTGAAAAAGAAGAAAGAGAGAGAGAGAGAGAGAGCGCGAGCGGAGGAGCAGGCATGGAGCCCCCCCACCTTTCCATCAAACAGGAATCCTTGGATTCAGGTGAGAACAAAAGGGACCCTTGCAAAACGGAGACCCCCCCCTCCTTCCCTCCCTCCCATCTCCTCTCCACCTCCCCCCCCTTCCCGCCCCAGTTTCTCTATCCACACCACCTGCTGGCCCTGGTTGCATAGAAAGCGCCCCCCCCCCACGCCGTTGCCCCATATCCTCTTTCCCCCCCCCCATCTTCTTCCACTCTTAACCCCCCCCCCTAATTCAAAAAACATTGCAAAGGGGGAAGGGGGGCAGCTGGTGGGCCTCCCAAGCTTTGGGGGAAGGATGGAGTGGCTTGTTGCAATGGGGAGGGGAAGGGGAGGAGAAGGGAGAGGGGAGGGCCAGGACGGAAGGGGGGGGGGCTTCCCAGGAAGGGGATGAGGGGGGAGAGAGAAAGGCGGCAAGAAGACACAACAACAACAACAACAACAGCAGCAAGCTGAGTTGTGTCTCTTTCCCCAAGGCTGCTTCACCTTGCCAGTCCTTCTCCAGCTTGGATGGGGGTGGGGGGTGGGGGCAGGGTCGGATGCATGGACCCCTTACTCCTCCTCGGACCCTCGGAATGGGACGGAGCCCCCCTCTGCTTTTCTGACCCGCTCGGCCAAGTTCTGGATTTTGCATTCGCACAAACTTTGGGAGTTGTGCCAGTCTTTCGCTTGGGTTGCTGTCAAATTGCGGGGTTTGGCCAATCTGGGGCAGGATGTTTGGAGGGCAGGAGGCTCCCCCCCCCCCCGGTCTTTGGGGTTGAGGATCAATTCTGTCCTTGGCACTGTGGGGCGAGGGGGTCCCTCAGCCGGGGTGGGGGTCTCCCTGAGTGGGACTCCTTCAGTGGCTGGTCCTGGTTTTGGAGAGAGATGTTCACTGAGACACACAAACACAGAGACACATTCAGTCGCTCACTCTGAAGCTGTCCACTGGGAGAGAAACACACAAACAGCACAAAGACACACAAAGACATTCACTCATTCGTGTCCACTGGGGGAGAGAGAGAGAGACACACATACACAACACACAACAAAGACGAACCCACTCATTCTGAAGATGCCCACTGGGAGAGTGACACACATACACAAAACACAACACACACACCACAAAGACGAACCCGCTCGTTTTGAAGATGTCCACTGGGAGAGACATACAAACACACTCTAAAGATGTCCACTGGGAGAGAGAGAGACATAAACACAACACACCAAAAGCAAACCCACTCATTCTGAAGATGTCCACGGGAGACACACACACCAAACACACACACACACACACACACACTGTGGGCTACAGCTCGGTCTTGGAAACAGTCTTGGGGCCAACAAGCATTGTGAGGGGAGGGAAACTTTGGGGGGGGGAACTGCTTGTCCTGGCAAAGCCCCCCCCCCCCCACTTTGGCCTGGTCCGAATTTGCTGCAAAGAATGGATGGTTACAGAGAGTCCTCAAGTTACGAGCACAATTGAGCCCGGAATTTCTGTTGCTAAGCGAGACGGCTGTTAAGTGAGTTTTGCCCCATTTTCACGTCCTTCCTCGCCCCAGCTGTCAGGTGAGTCACTGCGGGTTTTAGTAACAAGGTCCAGAAGCGAATCTGGCTTCCCCATTGACGTTACTTGTCAGAAGCTCGCAAAAGGGGATCGTGTGACCCCGGGATGCTGCAACGATCCTAAGTGTGGAAAAAGGGCCCTAAGTCGTTTTTTTTCCAGTGCCGTTGTAACTTCAAATAGTCACTAAATGAAGTGTTGTAAGTAACACCCCCCCCCCCGATGTTTTTAAGAAAAGACTAGACAGCCACTTGTCTGGAATCCGATAGGGTCTCCTGCTCAAGCTGGGGGTTGGACTAGAGGACCTCACAGGTCCCTTTCGACTCTGTTATTCTGTAATTCTGCCCTTCCTCCCTCCCTCCTTCCCCTCCCCCATATTCCTTCCTTCTTTCCTTCCTTCCTTCCTTCCTTCCTCTTTCTTTCTTTCTTTCTTTCTTTCTTTCTTTCTTTCTTTCTTTCTTTCTTTCTTTCTTTCTTTCTTTCTTTCTTTCTTTCTTTCTTTCTTTCTTTCTTTCTTTCTTTCTTTCTTTCTTTCTTTCTTTCTTTCTTTCTTCTTTCCCTGGAGGTTTTTAAGAAAAGTCTGGACTCCTGCTCAAGCAGGGGATTGGACTAGATGACCTCCACGGTCCCTTCCAATGGTGTTAAGACTAACAGTCCTGGATCCTTGGACCTCCACAAATCAGATTTTTGGTGCCCAGATTCTCCTCTTCTGCTTGCCTCTTGTGCAACTAGTCCTCGACTTATCCCCTTTCGTTTAGTGACCGAAGTTACAATGGCAGTGAAAAGGACTGCTTCTTAGGACTGCTTCTCCTCCTTAACAACCATTGCAGCCTCCCCCTCGGTAACCAAAACCTGGTGAAGCAGGTGACCAAAACTTGGCCGATTTTGGTAGGTCTTTACGCCCATCTGTGATGGTCCTCTGATCAACCTTGGCGACTTTTCCAGCCTGCTTCCGACGACCGAACTCCACGGGGTAGCTAGATTTGCAAAAACGATTGTGTGATCCAGGTAACGGCGGCGGCAGCAGCGGTTGGCTTAACTGTGGCCCAAAAGGCCCATCAAATCGGGCGCAACTCGCTTAACGAACGCCTTGCTTAGCCGCAGAACATTGGGGCCGTAAAGCCGAGGGCTACCCGGCATTGCATGAGTGTAATTGAGCCTTTGTATCCCGCCAGGAGATTCCACGTGCCCGGAAGGCGCCTCCGATTCCCAGCACAGCGGCGAGTCCGGACGTCTCCTGCATCCCGCCGGGAACGGCTTGCTGCGAGGGATTACCAAAAAGGATCCTGTTGTGTCCCTTTTGGCCGGAGGGCGCAAATACTCAGACCATTGCGAAGCGCGAGCTTCCAGGCCGGGCAAAAGCCGGATTCCTGGGCGGGACCATCGGCGGTATTACCACGAACATTGGCGGGCGGAATACCTGATGGATTTCAACCCGGCGCGGCACAGCATGATCTGCATGGTGTGTGGGAGCTCCCTGGCCACGCTCAAGCTCAGCACCATCAAGAGGCACATTCGGCAAAAGCACACCTACTCCCTCACCTGGAGCGCCCAGGAGAAAGCGGTCATCATGAACAGCTGGGATGCTCACCTGGGCTTGGAGATGGAGGCGGAAGGGGCCTGCGGGTCCGCCAAAGGAGCCGGGGCGCCCCCTGGGGATCACGGTAGGGTGGCTCTCATTTGGGGCAGGGTCCCAGATTCCGGTGGGTGGGGTCTGTTTTGGCCTTTCTTGACCGGAAGCCCCTCGCTGGAGTTTAATGCAGAAAGTGGCGTTAGATGGGTGAAGGAACTCGTGTCAAATATCTCTTGATCTGGTTTCTCATTTTTTTATCCAACTTCTATCTGATTTCTGATCTTTAGTTTCTAATCGCTTATCTAATTTCTACTTAACTTCTAGTATTCATGCAGAGGTACAGTTTGGGGTAGCACTTAAGGCACCAGGCTAGAAACCAGGAGAGGGTGACTTCTAGATCCACCTTAAACAGAAAGTTGGCTGGGTGACCTTGGCCCAGTCAGTCTCTCTCTGCCCTGGGAAGGACACAATGGCAACCCACTCTCAAAGTCTTGCCAGGGAAGCTGCATGTATATGTCCAGGCAGTCACCTCAAGTCAGGTAAAGGTTCCCCCGCACATGCGTGCTAGTCGTTTCCGACTCTAGGGGCCGGTGCTCATCTCCGTTTCAAAGCCGAAGAGCCAGCGCTTGTCTGAGGACGTCTCCGTGGTCATGTGGCCGGCATGACTAGACGCCAAAGGCGCACGGAGCGCTGTTACCTTCCCACCATAGTGGTCCCTATTTTTCTACTTGCATTTTTATGTGCTTTCGAACTGCTAGCTTGGCAGAAGCTGGGACGAGTAACAGGCGCTCACTCTGTTACGCGGCACTCGGGATTCGACCCGCCAAACTGCCGACCGTCTGATCGACAAGCTCAGCGTCCTAACCCACTGAGCCACCGCGTCCCTTATATATATATATATATATATATATATATATATATATATATATATATATATATATATATATATATATATATATATATATATATATATATATATCCCATTTATTCTATCCATCCATTCATCTCTCTCTCATCCATTCCATCCATATCTATCTATCTATCTATCTATCTATCTATCTATCTATCTATCTATCTATCTATCCCTATCCTATCCTATCCTATCCTATCCTATCCTATCCTATCCTATCCTATCCTATCCTATCCTATCCTACATTTTTTAAAACAGTGAAAAGCAAATTAAACAAGGTTAAAATTAGGTTTCATCACCGCCCCTGTAGTGTGACTGGATTTCTTCTATGCTTGCAAGCAGTCCTTGACGTACGACAATTCATTTAGTGACTGTTGGAAGTTACAACGCTACAGAAACAACTGGCTTAACGACTGAGTCGCTTACCTACAGAAATTGTCATAAGTCGAGGACTGCCTGTATCCCTGTTAAATGTGGGGTGATCAGCCGGGCTGGGAAGCTGTGGGGAGGGGGGGTCCCCTGAATATTTTCCATCCCAGTCTAGTCTGCTATCCTGGCCTGCTGGAGAATGGAAAAGATTTACCCGTCTTGCTTCCACGCAGGAGAGCTTTTGCTGGACGGAGGCCGCCGGAGACGCCGTGGCCCGACTCCCCTTCCCTCTCGTGGGGGACGCGGGCCCTCCAGCCTGACCCTAAAGTCTTCCCCGGAGGGCGAGTCCCAGAGCCTGGAGCAATATTTGAAGCAATCCTTGCAAAGCTGGTTCCAGTCGGAGTTCCTGATGGATTACGACCCCCAGGGCAACCGCCTTTTCTGTATGATGTGCGGTTCCTCTCTGCCCAGTTTGAACCTGGATGACATCAAGCGCCACGTGATGGATGCGCACCCCACTTCTCTGGCCTTCAGCCCTGCTGAAAAGGGCGCCATCCTGGAGGCCTGGAACTCTCGGGAGCTGGTGCTGGGAGCCGAGGGGAGAAACGGAGGTGAGACAGAAATGGGGACTGGGGAGGATCCACTCGGGACGAAGGGGGACATGATAGCAGTCTTCTAGTATTTCAGGGGCTGCCCCAAAGAAGAGGGGAGAGGGGTCAGCTTGTTTTCCAAAGCACCTGAAGGTAGGACAAAAAAACTTGACTTCAAGGCAAATACATGCATACAATATCTCATTCATCTGCCTGCCTGCCTGCCTGCCTATCTATCTATCTATCTATCTATCTGTCTGTCTGTCTGTCTGTCTATCTATCTATCTATCTATCTATCATCTATCTATCTATCATCTATCTATCATCTATCTATCTATCTATCTATCTATCTATCTATCTATCTATCTATCTATCTATCATCTATCTATCTATCTCCTTTCTATCATCTATTATATCGTATCTGTCTATCTCTATCTATCTATCTATCTATCTATCTATCTATCTATCTATCTATCTATCTATCTATCTATCTATCATCTATCTATCTATCATCTATCTATCTATCATCTATCTATCTATCTATCTATCTATCTATCTATCTATCTATCTATCTATCTATCTATCTATCTATCTATCTCCTTTCTATCATCTATTATATCGAATCTGTCTATCTATCTCTATATCTATCTATCTATCTATCTATCTATCTATCTATCTATCTATCTATCATCTATCATATCGTATCTCTGTCTGTCTATCTATCTTATCTCTATATCGATCTGTCCATCCATCTATAAAATGGTTTTAATCAGGGAAGGCAGACCTTGGCAGTGAACAGGAATTCAGTTCATTCTACCTAATAAAAAAAGTTCAGGTTTAAAACCAACATGTTCTCCCAACATCTTTTCTAGGCAGGTATTGCCTCTTTTTCCAATAAGTCTTTTATCACATGTCCACCAAACATGATGATACGTGCCTGACTTATGTTTACATTTCCAACATCTATCTGACATATTCTTAAACATTTTTGCTAATTTTGCCTTTGGCAAGTGCCACCTATAGAACATTTTATGTAAGTTTTCTTTACAGGAAGTTGACATTGTCAATTTATAGTTTCATTCCCATAAATCTTGCCATTTTTCTAATTCCATATTATAACCAATTTTTTTTGCCCATCTTATCATTGTTTCTTTAACGTGTTCACTTTCAATAAAAAAAAATAAAAATTTTCTTAATTAATTTTTCATCCGAAGTCAACAATGTTTTATCAAAACTTAGTTTGTTCCTTATAAAATCCGTACATTTTAACCTCTCTATCGTATCTAGTTTGCATTTGCACACGTGTCCACCATGTTGGGTTGAATTCAATTCATTATTTTCTCTTCTTCTCGTAACCCATCCAGAAACCGGCCTGTCTGTGCAACAGGATCTGAACACGAAAGAGCGGGACTCTTCGCCTTCTCCAGACCACCCCACAGCAGAGGAGGGGATGGACGAGGCTGGCCCCTGGGACTCGGAAGAGAGCAGCCCTCGCGTTCCGGCACGTGGCCGGGACCACCGTCGCTACTTCCAGGAACACTGGAGGGTAGAGTACTTAATGGACTACAACGGGGTGCGCCACGGGCTGGTGTGCATGGTCTGCGGGAGCACCCTGGCCACACTCAAGATGAGCACCATCAAGAGGCACATTCAACAAAAGCATCCCGACTCCACACAACTTAGCCACCAGGTCAAGGCTCTCATCGTCCAGGAGTGGAATCAGAAAGTGGCCCGCCTGGCGGAGGCCGACGACTCGCAGCCAGAGACAGATGCCGAGGTGGACCAAGGTGAGGGACACTGCACACGGGTGTCTTGAGGCTGGAACTTCCCTGGCTGGTGTACGGATTATTATTATTTTTTTAAAAGCGAGGCATGCGACTGTCTTAAGCTAGTGTTCCTTAACCTTGATAACTTTAAAATCGGCAGACTTCCCAGGATTCCCCAGTCAGCATGGGTTAGGGTTAGGGCTGGCTAGGGGATTCTGGGAGTTCAAGTCCACCCCTCCTAAAGCATGCTGGCTGGGGGATTCTGGGAGTTCAAATCCACCCCTCCTAAAGCATGCTGGCTGGGGGATTCTGGGAGCTGAATTCTACCCCTCCTAAAGCATGCTGACTGGGGGATTCTGGGAGTTGAAGCCCACCAATCTTAAAGCATGCTGGCTGGGGGATTCTGGGAGTTCAAATCCACCCCTCCTAAAGCATGTTGGCTGGGGGATTCTGGGAGGTGAATTCTACCCCTCCTAAAGCATGCTGGCTGGGGAATTCTGCTTCACAGTGCTTTTGCGCCCTCTCTAAGCAGTTTACAGAGTCATCCTGTTGCCCCCAACAATCCAGCTCCTCATTTTTACTGACTTCGGAAGGACGGAAGTCTGAACCAACCTTGAGCCGGTCAGGATCGAACTGCTGGCTAGGTGCAAAATTAGCCCTCAGTACTGCATTCTAACCACTGCGCCACTAGGGCTCATAGAAACACCGTTATCCCTGACAAGCTCACCACCCTCTTTTGTTCTCGTTTTCCAGCCGAATCACGGCGTATTTACAAGCCACCTGCCTCTCCAGAGGATTGGGCCGTTCCTAAGAGGGAAGAAGATACCCCTGGAGCAGAGAGGTTGGCCCTGCCCCAGCCGTCTCCGCGGGCTGCCTCCACGCCAGTCGGGACCCTGTCTCGGCGGAGTCAGCGCCGAAACTACCAGCCCCGCTGGAGGGTGCAGTACCTGATGGACTACGACGAGCAGAAACATGGCTTGATCTGCATGGTGTGTGGGGGCACGCTGGCCACCCTCAAAGTCAGCACGATCAAACGCCACATCCTCCAGGTGCATCGCTTCTCTCTCGAGTACACCGAGCTGGAGAAACAGACAATCCTTGAAGCTTACGGTGAAAACGAACGGGTTTCCGGCGGCAAGGAGCCGCCGGGTCCAGAGGCACCCGCTAGCAACTCCGAAACTCAGGAGGTTAAGCCAAAGGTGGAAGAGGTCGGGAAGACGGCGCCGGATCACAAACTGTCTTTTGCGCGGTTTAGCCCCGCCTCTGAACAGTCGGGAAAACGGTGAACGGGACAGTTTCTCGTTTCCTTGCGTCTGCCACGGACAGCAGAGAGGGTTCAAATGTTTTTCGGAGACCTGCACGACGACGCTGCAGAGGCCCCGGACGTAATTCTTTTCCTTCCTTGTCCAGAGCATTTGTTTAATTGCATGTTGTGTTCCAGCAGCAACAGCTTTCCTCCCCCCCCCCTTCCTCACCCAGACCTCTGAGCTGCAGAGATTTTGACTCAGAAAACTTGGGGGGCTGCGAGGGGGGGAGGTTATGGTACATTGAGGCGCCACAGAGCAAACCAAACGGGGGAAAAAAAAGCGTATTCCTTCAAGCAAGGAATGGAAAAGGAACGGTAGACTTATCCTGAAACTGTCATTGTTAGGAAAAACACCAGGCTGGTGAGCTGCTAAATCTTCACGTGTGGCGTTTCTTATCCTGTGACAAGGCACTTAAGAGGCTTGGTGGATGCGGTTTTATTTTTTTAACTCTTGTGTGGCGGCAGTGCTTTTTTTTGTAAAAGAAAAAGGTGCCAGAACTCACACACGTCATACAAACCCGCCTTGCCTACCCTACAAGGTTCCATCCAAAAAAGGTGCCGGAACTCCGTTCTGAGCGTTCTATGAGAAAAAAAGCCCTGTGTGGCGGTATTCAGAGGTACGGGCCAGTCCGTGGCCGATCTGCAGGCTGTGGCGGTGGCAACTTCTGTGGTCAACCCACTTCGCCTCGTCGTCGCTCAGGGTCAGAAAGCAGCTCTCCAAGTAAGGCTGGGCCTAATCCTAATAACCTGGAATCTAGCTGGTGTGGGACCTGGTGCACAGGCGCCTGCCTTTAGATTTTTCATTTCATTTTATTATTATTTTTTTAAGAAAAAAAAGGGAAGTTGTGCATGCCACAAACCCACAAGTTTTTGCTTCCTGCCTCAGGAATGTCTTCATGCAAGCATTTGAAATCAAGAGGGGGAACAAGAGAGAGAAAGGCACGGTGTAAGTTGTTGGCCAGCATTGTGGCTTTAGGGATGAGCACAAGGCCTTGTGGCTGGACGGGGCTTATTCTAAGAGGCAAGCTTTCGGGCTGCGCAAAAAAAGCCTAACCCTTTGATTTCAAAGCCTCCCACAGAGATTATCCCAACGAAATGATAAATCATGTTTCTCCTGCACCCCAAAACTGAATAATGACGGACGCACCCAGAACCCGGTGGCATCACTTAAGGAAGTCTTGGGGAGGATTCGGGCTGGGTTCACAGTTTTCTCTTTGGGGCTGCACTTAAAGCCCGTGTAGAAGAGCGGATATATCGCAAGATAAATCAAGGGATTCTGTGTTTAGGGGACTGTACCATGCCAGGTGGAGAAACGGCATCGTTCACATGGTTTCTTCCATGAAGAATTGAATTTTTCCCTATTATTTTTTTTAAAAAACCAACAGTACGGCACAAAAGGAAACAGGACGACGGTTTTAAGCTGCGATGGTTTTTTTTTTGGATACAGAAAAGCAACGAGGAAAACTCTTCCAACATCCCCATTAAGGGCGGTCCAGAAAAATCAAGAGTTGTCAGTCTGCTAGATTTAAAGAGTTTCGCTCGTCTAGTATAAATATGAGCACTTCCATCCTTGTGGGCTCCAGGTCTGTTCCTCTGTAGTAAAGGGTTAGTAGGCCATGGAGGACTTCCATTTGAGCACTGGGTTTTGCCTTCTGCAGCGAGTAGGCGGGTCTTTCCAAGGAAAGATGGGACAATGTGGAACGGCGGATAGAAATCCCGGCTAAACAACGGGAGAGGAACGCCTGCTGGCCGAGAAGGAATGAGAGGGGTGGGGTTTCAGAGGACCCCCCCCTAGGCTGTTTGACTCTTGAATGGGCCAGCGAGGGTCTTTCAGGAAATAGTTTCGGAAAGAAGTGGGTAGGGATCAAATTGAAGGGCCCTTGGTGCTCTCTGAGCTGGGCGGTTTTCTTGCAGACGTTTCATGCCCAAACTAGGTAACGTCATCAGCGCTAGAGAGGAGTGGGGTTTGCTGCAAATGGTGCTTCTAGCACTGATGATGTTCCCTAGTTGGGTCATGAAAGGTCTGCAAGAAAACCACCCAGCTCAGCCAGCGCCGATTGAGCACCACTTCATTTCAAACCTGAGCTACAAATATTCTTTACAGAGATCAAACTGGTGGGGAAAAAAATAATGCAGATTTGGCATATTAGAATGACTGTCTGATCTAGGAACGGGATTGCTGAGCATAATAAAACAAGCTCAACCAGGAATCACCGTTAAGAGAGATCCTTCCCAATTTTCCTGAATTATACCTTCTGGAAAATCTCGCCCGCAATCCTGTATCCTGGGGGCAGGTGGGTGGCCTTGGATCAATCAGCTAAAATTGTGCGTAATCTCCATCCCCTTTTTTTTAAAGAGAGCTCCGGGGTACAGCTTGGGTGCAGCGCGATCAAAACGAACAGTCGCTGTTGTGTCCAGGCCATCCCAAACCCAACGCTGACTTGCTTTGATGTTCTGCATTGCTTCGAGATGGCAAAAGCGACGCTAACTGGTTTTGCAGCTGTTTTCCAGAACGGTCCCTTTATTTTATTTAAATTTTTTAAAACGGTATGACGGAGAACACTCTCCACTAGATGTAGCGGGCTTCTGCTGGAAGAACGTGCGAAGGGCTAAAGCCGGTTTTCAACAGCCCCCAAGGCTTGCTTTGAGGACGGAGAAAATGCTATCTAGAACCAGACACACGGCATATTTTTTTTGGCAGACTTCTCTCTTCTTCCATCTCATCGTCACCCCGTTTTCCTAAATGTCTGGTTTGTATTTTTCATGGCTGGCCCTCTTTTTGAGTTTTGCTACCGAGAAACATTTGAGGACAGCAGCCTTGTGACTGTGTGGGAACTGTCTCTCTGTCGCTTGTGGGTGGGAAGGTGTTTTGCATCGATACGAAATGTTTTTATAATATATATATATTATATATAAGCACTACGTTTTGTAAAAAAAAAACAGGTTATGGAGAAAAAAAATCCTTTTAAAAGTTCTGCTATTTTAAAATGCAATTCCAAAGCTTCCTTTCTTTAAAAAAAAAAGGGGAAAAAAAGTTTGGGGGGCTCCCACGTTTTCCCTTTTGCTGCTGTGGGTTTGGAAAGCAATCGGAACGGATCCGATTTTGCAGTGTGAGGTCAGGTTGGTAAGACTGCAGGTAAATCCCCAGAGGGCTATTTTCAAGGGGAACGGGCTAGCAGTCAAGGAAGCGAGTTCCAATCCCAGCCATCCCTGAGGAGGAGGGTGAGCAATCAGCAATTACGGAAGGCAAATGCGTTGGATCAAAAAAAAAAAAGGAATTTTTGCTGCTTCGCTGGGTTTTTCTTTGGTCCCAGAAGGCTGTAGCTGTGCCTTCAGCTCTTGTCCAGCTGAGGTGACTGCAGCGTCCTTCCACCAGGATAAAAGGTAAAGGTTCCCCCGCACATGCGTGCTAGTCGTTTCCGACTCTAGGGGCCGGTGCTCATCTCCGTTTCGAAGCCGAAGAGCCAGCGCTTGTCCGAGGACGTCTCCGTGGTCATGTGGCCGGCATGACTGGACGCCAAAGGCGCACGGAACGCTGTTACCTTCCCACCGGAGCGGTCCCTATTTTTCTACTTGCATTTTTACGTGCTTTCGAACTGCTAGGTTGGCAGAAGCTGGGACGAGTAACAGGCGCTCACTCTGCTACGCGGCACTCGGGATTCGACCCGCCAAACTGCCGACCTTCTGATCGACAGGCTCAGCGTCCTAACCCACTGAGCCACCGCGTCCCTTCCACCAGGATAATTTCTACCAAAATGGCGTGGATGATCAGCTGCCTTGCTGTTTCTAGCCTTGGATGGAGCCTTAGCCCTGGCACCTGCAACCAGGGCCTCATAGTCCTCATCTAAGACCCGTGTGTGTGTGTGTGCAAACTTGGCAACTTTTTCAAGACTTGTGGATTTCCAAGTCCCAGAATTCCTCAGCCAGTGTTGGCTTGAAGATTCCCCAAAATGGCTGGCTAGGGAATTCTGGGGCTTGGAAGTCCACAAGTCTTGAAAAAGTTGCTAAGTTTGGAGACCCTCGCGTTACACAAACGCAATGCCAAGTTTGGCCAGGCTAGTTCTTGGCCAACGCCAATGACAGAACCTCTTTTTTTTTCTTTCCTTTTTTGCAATCTTCCCAAACTAAGCTAAGTAGGGACCCTGTGGCTCAGGGTTGATTCCCACCCACCCCCACCTCCAGAAGTGGTTTGCCATTGCTGCCTTCCTAGGGCTGGGAGAACAGGGACGGCTCAAGGTCACCTGGCTGGCTTCATGCCCAAGGCGGAACTAGAACTCGGGTCTCTACGTTGATGCCACTGCACTAAGCTCTCTGAGGGACAGAGGCAGTTAAGAAATATGAAATACAAAACCAACAGGGTCTTCTTTAGCCGACAATTAAAAATAAAGGCAACAGCCACAAAAGTACAACGGATTTGAGCTGATGGTGGAAGGACCACCATCCCAAAGACGGTTAAGTGCCTTTATTTTTTAATTGCAAGGCAGTGAAGTCTTGCCTTGAAGACAGCATCACTTTCCTGGAGTTGCGTTGCTTTTTTTGGGGGGGGGGAACCAAAGTTTTTAGATCACCAAGTGCTCCTCTATTAAACACATCAAAGGACAGTTGAGACACACACACACACACACCCACCCTGCCTTCATATGCCTCAAACCCCAGAAGGACCCGTGTTTCCTGGCACGCCACGATCCCATAAAGCACATCGAATGCAAAGGGTGTTGTTGGTAATTCTTGTTTTTGCTATCTACGTACATTCTTTTTTTTTGGGGGGGGGGAAAGGGGAAAAAAAAAGTCTGCCGGGCGCAAGGCAGCCAGTTCACCATAAGTCAAACACAGCAGTGAGAGAACAGATGTCGAAGCACGGAGTGAAAGGCTTCCAGTGCAGAAAAAAAGGCTTTTAAAAAGGGTATTTTTTTTGGAGGTGGGGGGTAGAGAGAGAAAAGGTGGGTGGTTTTTGAAGAGGGGAAGAGAAGCTACAGGCTTAGCTCTCTCCTTGGGAGCAGAGGATGCCATAAAACATGTTAGAGGTGCATGAGCTCTCAGCAATTTTTTTGGGGGGGTGGGGGGTTTCCCCAAGAACTAACCCTGCCCTCCACCCCGTGGGGCTCTTTGCCCCTTGGTGGAGAAATTATGGCACAGCTGGCCTGTTGGGTTGGCAGATGGGATACTTCCCCCCCCCCAAGCTTAGGATTTTGGGTTGATGTGCCGAGGGTCTTCCCTTCCCGAGCCTGCGGCCCCCTCCCCAATTTTAAACAGCAGCTCGAGGAGCAGTTTGTAGTTAAGACTGGTGAGTTGCGGGGAGGAAACTGAGGCAGCCTCTGGTGGGAAGGCAATCCTTCCGATTCAGCTGCCCATTTCTTTCCAGGGTCTTCCTCCCTCCCCCCCCAACCCCCCCCTCACTTGCTCAGCCTCAACGAGAGACGCAGCTGAGCCATGCCAGATCAACCTCTTTATTTCTCCCACTTTAAGCCCAGTTTCCACTTTCGCCGGAAGGGAAGGCAGCAACAGAAATTAAAAGTTTGCTTCTCTTTCTCCCCTCCCCCCCACCCCGCTGCCTAAAAAGCCACCTCCAGGAGGACTAGCCTCTTTGCTCTCCAACTCGGCTCTTCCCGCTTTCCTGAATCTAAAATTTCACCCGTGCACGAAGCGAGAATCCCTCTGTATGAGAAGAGGGGGGGGGGGCTCATAAGGAAGAGGGGTCCCGTTGCCATCTTTTGAGACTAACATGGGATGAAAAAGGGAAGGGGGCCCCTGGATTTCCCCAAGGACAGCCATTTGTTACAGCAGCTGTGTGTGTGTGTGTGTGTATATATATATATATATATATATATATATATATATATATATATATATATATATATATATATATATATATATATATATATATATATATATATATATATATATATATATATATATATATATATATATATATATGTATATAAATCTGTCTCTCTGTGTGTGTATATACTGCTCAAAAAATAAAGGGAACACTTAAACAACACAATGTATTGTATTTAATAGTAGGATGTCTTGTGTTCCCTTTTTTTGAGCAGTATATGTGTGTGTGTGTGGGGGGGGGTGTCTTGGCGTATTCGGGTATACCTGTACCTGTGAAAATCTACGAAAACAAATGTGTGTGTGTGTGTGTATGTATATATTCTCAATATATACTGCTCAAAAATAAATAAATGGAACACTTAAACAACACAATGTACTGTATTTAATAGTAGGATGTCTTATCTTGTGTTCCTTTTATTTTTTTGAGCAGTGTATATGTGTGTGTGTGTATATATATATATATATATATATATATATATTCAGGCAGGGGGTGTCTGGGAGAGAAGGAAGAAAAACGGAGGATGAGCTAAGAGAGAGGGAGAGCAAAGAGTCAGGATGGATGCAGAATTACACACACACACACCACTCTATTTCTATTTTGGGGGTGAGGGGGGATGTGTGAAGGAAGGGGGGGGAAAGGCTGTCCAAAATTTCCTTATAATCGAGAGCATCTCATCTGGGGAAAGTTAGGGAAGCCGCGAACCTGGTGCAGCAGATCCTATGCCCCCCCTCCCCACAAATTGAAAACCCCACGTTTTACGAGGGAGGGAGGGCAGCGAAGGAGAAAACGCTTGGGTTGGTGAAGGATCCTTTCAACCGAGGGGGTTTCTCACCTTTGGGGGAAACCTGAGGACCCTCCTCTTGACAAGGCAGCCCTTGCTTTGGAGGGCCTGGGTGGCGGGGGGAGTGTTTCCCTCCAACGACTGCCCCCTCCCCACTTGGACAGTGCTCTTTTTTCAAAGCCCCCCCCCCCGTCCCTTCTTTTCAAGTTAAAAAAAAAACAACAAAACCCTACCAATAACCAGTTCATGATTATTCCAGTGCATTCTGAACTCAGGGTTTTCGGCTTTGGGGAAGAGGGGAAAGGGAACGAATAATAATAATAATAATAATTAATAATAATAATAACAACAATATAATAATAATAAAACACAATCGGTAAGCTTGGAACGCAGACATCAAGCTGACTTGGCAAGTTCCTTCATAGATACGAGTAACAGTGATTATAGCCATGACACAAGGGGGATATTTTTGTTGGGTGGTGTGGATGTCAGTGAACGGCCGGCTGGGTCTTCGTGGCTGGCGAAGGTGGTCATTCGGGCTTTTTCTTCACCGGGCCGGGCAGCTTTGCTTGGATCCTGGGGGAAGAGAGGAAGGAAGGAAGAAGCACGCTAAGGAGGGAGGCTCGGGAACCAGCCTTAGCTGGCCTTTGGAGAGGCTAAAACGTGAGAGGAGGGGCACCCAGAATTTTCTCCTCAGAGCCGCTGAGCAGCCCAGGGAAGGGGGGGGGGAGGGAGAAAGATAAAAGTTAAAACAGAAGGGGGGGGGGAGGAAGCTTAATACCCCTTGGAGCATTTTTAGTATCCATAAAAATCCCTGAATTATTTTTTAGAGGTTCCGTATTTAAGATCTGTCAAATGTGGAGGCTACAATTTTTGATTGTCCAGCAAAGTGAAATTTATTTATTTTCTTCCTTTCCTTTCCTTCCTTCCCTCCAACCCAACCACCTACCTACCTATTTGTCTTTATCTCTATCTCTATCTATCTATCTCTTCTATCTCTTCTTTCTATCTATCTATCTATCTATCTATCTATCTATCTATCTATCATCTATCTATCTATCTATCTATCTATCTATCTATCTATCTATCTATCTATCTATCTATCTATCTATCTATCTATCTATCATCTATCCCATCCATCTCTATCTATCCCATCCATCTCTATCTATCTATTATCTATCTATCTATCTATCTATCTATCTATCTATCCCATCCATCTCTATCTGTCTGTCTGTCTGTCATCTATCTATCTATCTATCTATCTATCTATCTATCTATCTATCTATCTATCTATCTATCATCTATCTATCTATCTATCATCTATCCCATCCATCTCTATCTATCCCATCCATCTCTATCTATTATCTATCTATCTATCTATCTATCTATCTATCTATCTATCTATCTATCTATCTATCTATCTATCTATCTATCCCATCCATCTCTATCTGTCTGTCATCTATCTATCTATCTATCTATCTATCTATCTATCTATCTATCTATCATCTATCTATCTATCTATCTATCTATCTATCATCTATCCCATCCATCTCTATCTATCCCATCCATCTCTATCTATCTATTATCTATCTATCTATCTATCTATCTATCTATCTATCTATCTATCTATCTATCTATCCCATCCATCTCTATCTGTCTGTCTGTCTGTCATCTATCTATCTATCTATCTATCTATCTATCTATCTATCTATCTATCTATCTATCTATCTATCTATCTATCTATCTATCATCTATCTATCTATCATCTATCCCATCCATCTCTATCTATCCCATCCATCTCTATCTATCTATTATCTATCTATCTATCTATCTATCTATCTATCTATCTATCTATCTATCTATCTATCTATCTATCTATCCCATCCATCTCTATCTGTCTGTCTGTCATCTATCTATCTATCTATCTATCTATCTATCTATCTATCTATCTATCTATCTATCTATCTATCATCTATCTATCTATCTATCTATCTATCTATCTATCTATCTATCTATCTATCTATCTATCTATCTATCATCTATCCCATCCATCTCTATCTATCCCATCCATCTCTATCTATCTATTATCTATCTATCTATCTATCTATCTATCTATCTATCTATCTATCTATCTATCTATCTATCTATCCCATCCATCTCTATCTGTCTGTCTGTCATCTATCTATCTATCTATCTATCTATCTATCTATCTATCCCATCCATCTCTATCTGTCTGTCTGTCTGTCATCTATCTATCTATCTATCTATCTATCTATCTATCTATCTATCTATCTATCTATCTATCTATCTATCTATCTATCTATCTATCATCTATCCCATCCATCTCTATCTATCCCATCCATCTCTATCTATCTATTATCTATCTATCTATCTATCTATCTATCTATCTATCTATCTATCTATCTATCTATCTATCTATCTATCTATCTATCTATCTATCTATCCCATCCATCTCTATCTGTCTGTCATCTATCTATCTATCTATCTATCTATCTATCTATCTATCATCTATCTATCTATCTATCTATCTATCTATCTATCTATCTATCTATCTATCTATCTATCTATCTATCTATCTATCTATCTATCTATCTATCTATCATCTATCCCATCCATCTCTATCTATCCCATCCATCTCTATCTATTATCTATCTATCTATCTATCTATCTATCTATCTATCTATCTATCTATCTATCTATCTATCTATCTATCTATCTATCTATCTATCTATCTATCCCATCCATCTCTATCTGTCTGTCTGTCATCTATCTATCTATCTATCTATCTATCTATCTATCTATCTATCTATCTATCTATCTATCTATCTATCTATCTATCTACCTACCTACCTACCTACCTAACTACCTACCTTCTTTCCCTCCCATCTATCCCTTTCCCCTTCCTTCCTTCTCATTTTTCTTTTCCCTCCCTCTTTTCTTTCTTCCATCCCTCCCTCCCTCCCTTCCTTTCTCTTTCCCTTCTTTCCTTCCTTCCTTCCTTCCTTCCTCCCTCCCTCCCTCCGTGAAGCCCAACTACCTCAACTTTGGCCAATGGCCTTCTCACATTGCCAAGGGGGATGGTGGTCCTCGGACAGGCCCCCTAAGCATTGCTGAGCCACTTCCGCCCAATTTTGAGGAGCAGGCAGTGTGTGTGTGTGGGGGGGGGAAGTGTCTCCCAACGCCATGCCCAAGCCTTGTCATTTCCTCGGAGAATGCCCAAAATGGCGACTCACTTTGTGACGGCAGATTTGACTTGATCCCGGATGATCCCGACATAATGGTCGATCTGAGTCTGAGAACCAAAAGCGACAGGATGAAAGCAACGGAAAGACAGTCAAGGATACAAAGATACATTATCAAATTTATACGTCTCCATCCGTAACTCTGGTCTGTTACCCCATCCTCTCAGACCAGCGATTCTTTTTTTTTTCTTTCTTAATTCAAACACAAATAATACAAACGTAATACATATAAGTCTAAATAAAAACAATATAAAAATACAAATATTACAGCGCAACCACCCCACCTGGAGACCCATTTTTATTACCTACATTTCTTCTCGTATAACAACTAACAATATGCAATATATTTCAATTGTGCCCTTATCCCCTCCAAAACAGCATGTATTCCTGAGTAGGTTTATTCCCTTTGCCTTCCACCTACACTAGATTTTATAAAATCCTCCCATATTTTGTTATAATTATTTACTTTAACCATCCCTTTTTAAAATTTAATTTCTGTTCTTAATATCATTTATTGCCATATTCCATATTTCATTATACCACTCATTTCTTTGAATAACCCGATTCCGTCTCCTCTTAGACCAGCGATTCCCAACTGTGGGCACTTTCTGGTTTCCCGTTTTATACTAGGGAAAAAAGCTGGAAAATGCCCAAGTCCTATTATCTTCCAATGGGATTTTCCCATGTATTTTACCAGGAAACATAGATAGGGCAGCCTAGAAAAGTTAGCGCCCTCCTAACCATACCCAAGAACTCAGAGTTTGTTGGCGATGTCCATTTTGCTCTATGAGTTCATGGTGACCTAACCCTAACCCTAAGTGGAATTTTCCTCCAATGGGATTTTCCCATGTATTTTACCAGGAAACATAGATAGGGCAGCCTAGAAAAGTTAGCGCCCTCCTAACCATACCCAAGAACTCCGAGTTTGTTAGCAATGTCCATTTTGCTCTATGAGTCCATGGTGACCTAACCCTAACCCTAAGTGGAATTTTCCTCCAATGGGATTTTCCCATGTATTTTACCAGGAAACATAGATAGGGCAGCCTAGAAAAGTTAGCGCCCTCCTAACCAGACCCAAGAACTCCGAGTTTGTTGGCGATGTCCATTTTATTTATTTATTTATTTATTGATGGGATTTATATCCCGCCCTATCTCCTGAAGGACTCAGGGCGGCTCACAATAAAACATATAATAAGTGCATAAATCAAGATAAATGAAATTGAGAACATCAGTGCAATAAAAAATTAGAGAATTTAAAAATGAATTAAAAATACTAAATATAAATTAATTAAGATGCCTGTCAGTCTAGGTCAGCTTGGTGGAACAGGTGTGTTTTGAGGCCGCGGCGAAAGGATTGGAGGTTTTGGGCTATCCGAAGCTCAGGGGGAAGCTGATTCCATAGGGTTGGTGCTCCCACAGAGAAGGCCCTCCCCCTGGGGGTCGCCAGCCGACATTGCCTAGCTGACGGTACCCTGAGGAGGCCTTCTCTGTGTGAGCGTACTGGACGATGGGAATTTGTTCCCGGCAGCAGATGGTCCTGCAAGTATCCCGGACCTAAGCCATGTAGGGCTTTAAAGGTAAGTACCAGCACCTTAAATCTCACCCGGAGGGCAACTGGTAGCCAATGCAGCTCCCGCAGGAGGGGTGTAATATGGGAGTATCGGGAAGCTCCCATCACAACCCGCGCAGCTGCATTCTGCACCAGCTGAAGCCTCCGGGTGGTCTTTAAGGGCAGCCCCATGTAGAGAGCATTACAGTAATCAATACGGGAGGTAACGAGTGCGTGGGTGACTGTACGTAGGGCATCTCGGTCCAAAAAGGGGCGTAATTGGTATATAAGACGAATCTGGGCAAATGCCCCCCTAGCCACGGTTCCGATGTGATCTTCAAAACTGAGTCGTGAATCTAGGAGGACGCCCAGATTGCGTGCTTTATCAATGGGAGGTAACATCTCTCCTCCTATAGTCAGAGATGGAACCTCTTGGACTAAACGAGATGACGGTATGTACAGCCACTCAGTCTTGGCCGGGTTGAGTCGAAGCCTGTTTTCTCCCATCCAAATCTGTACCGCTTCCAGACAACGGGACATCACATCGAGGGCATCACTGGGTTGGTTCGGGGTGGAGATGAATAGCTGGGTATCATCAGCATATTGATGATATTTCACCCCGAAGCTACGGATGATCTCTCCCAGCGGCTTCATATAGATGTTGAACAGGAGGGGCGAGAGCACCGAACCCTGAGGCACTCCACAATTAAGAGGCCTAGGGCTTGACCTCTGCCCTCCTGCCAACACCGTCTGCGAACGGTCCGAGAGGTAGGAGGAGAACCAACGTAGAACGGTGCCTCCCACTCCCAGCCCCTCAAGACGACGCAGTAAGATACCATGGTCGATGGTATCAAAAGCCGCTGATAGATCTAATAGGACCAGGACAGAAGAATAACCTCTATCTCGGGCCCGCCAGAGATCATTCACCAGCGCGACCAATGCCGTCTCCGTGCTGTGCCCCGGTCTGAAACCCGATTGGTACGGATCTAGATATTCAGCTTCCTCCAGGTTCAAAGGGAGCTGTCGTGCCACCACGCTCTCAACGACCTTCGCAAGGAAGCGAAGGTTGGAGACAGGACGGAAGTTGTTTAAAACAGCTGGGTCCAGTGCCGGTTTCTTGAGGAGGGGCCTTACCACCGCCTCTTTCAAGGCAGCAGGGAAGTACCCTTCACTCAGTGAGGCATTGATAACTGCTAGGAGCCAGCCTCGTGTAACCTCCCGAGAAGCATAGACTAGCCAGGAGGGACACGGGTCCAACAAACATGTGGCGGCACTTAGTTTCCCCATGATCTTGTCCACTTCATCCGGAGTCACAGGATCGAACTCTTCCCAAATGTACTTGGCCAACTTCATCGTTTTCCTCTCGTTAGATACTGCCCAGTCAGAGTCCAGACCAGCCCGAATCTGAGCAATTTTGTCCACCAGATATTTACTAAATTCCTCAGCCCGTCCATGTAGGGGGTCCTCTCCCGTCTCTTGACTTAAAAGGGAGCGGACCACTCTAAATAGGGCGGCCGGGCGATTATCTGCGGACGCAATGAGGGTGGTGAAGTAGGCGTGCTTTGCCACCCTCATTGCCACAAGATAGGATCTAGAAAAGGATCTTAACTGTGTTCGGTCAGACTCGGACCGACTGGCTCTCCAAATGCTCTCTAGGCCCCTTCTCTGGCGCTTCATCTCCCGCAGGTCCTTGGAGAACCAAGGAGCGAGTCGGGACTTGCGCCGGGTCAGAGGCCGCAAAGGGACAACGCGGTCGAGCGCCTCCGAAGCAGCCTGTTGCCAGGCATTAACTAAGGACTCGACCGGGTTGTGGGAGAGGGAGGTGGGAATCGGTCCAAGCGCCATCTGGAATTTATCTGGGTCCATCAGGCGCCTGGGGCGGAACCACCTGGTCGGTTCCGCTTCCTGACATCGGGGGGTGACGTGACGGAGGCCCAACCGCAGGAGGTAGTGGTCTGTCCATGAAAGGGGTTGTGATGTTGGAGTAACCCCACCCATCCCATTTAGCCACTGCCCAGAGACAAAAATTAGATCCGGCATGTTTCCTCCCTCGTGAGTTGGGTCCTGAGTAATTTGAGTAAGGTCCATGGCCGTCATGGAGGCCATGAACTCTCGGGCCACTTCTGATGCACTGCCCAGGGAAGGTAGATTAAAATCTCCCAGTACCATAAGCTTTGGAAATTTGACCGCCAATCCTGAGATGGCGTCAGGTAGCTTGGGTAGAACCGTTGCTGTGCAGCTTGGAGAGAGGTATACCAGAAGTAGGCCCAACTGACCACCAGGACCCCACCTTAAGAGGAGGGATTCACATCCGTCTATCTGAGGGGCAGTGGCCTCCCGCGGATGGAGGGTCTCTCTGATAACGATCGCCACGCCACCTCCCCTACCCTGAGCTCGAGGTTGATGTAGCACACGGAAACCTGGGGGGGATAAATCAGTCAGAGGGACCCCTCCCTCTGGGCCCAGCCAGGTTTCCGTGATGCATGCCAGGTCTGCGCCTTCCTCCTCGATCAAGTCATGGATGAGGGGAGCTTTATTCACAACAGACCTGGCATTAAAATAGATCAGCCTGAGCTCAGGAGTCAGACCTCCCTCTTTTTGCTCTATGAGTCCATGGTGACCTAACCCTAAGTGGAATTTTCCTCCAATGGGATTTTCCCATGTATTTTACCAGGAAACATAGATAGGGCAGCCTAGAAAAGTCAATGCCCTCCTAACCAGACCCAAGAACTCCAAGTTTGTTGGCAATGTCCATTTTGCTCTATGAGTCCATGGTGACCTAACCCTAAGTGGAATTTTCCTCCAATGGGATTTTCCCATGTATTTTACCAGGAAACATAGATAGGGCAGCCTAGAAAAGTTAGCGCCCTCCTAACCATACCCAAGAACTCAGAGTTTGTTAGCAATGTCCATTTTGCTCTATGAGTCCATGGTGACCTAACCCTAACCCTAAGTGGAATTTTCCTCCAATGGGATTTTCCCATGTATTTTACCAGGAAACATAGATAGGGCAGCCTAGAAAAGTCAGTGCCCTCCTAACCAGACCCAAGAACTCCGAGTTTGTTGGCGATGTCCATTTTGCTCTATGAGTCCATGGTGACCTAACCCTAAGTGGAATTTTCCTCCAATGGGATTTTCCCATGTATTTTACCAGGAAACATAGATAGGGCAGCCTAGAAAAGTCAGTGCCCTCCTAACCAGACCCAAGAACTCCAAGTTTGTTGGCAATGTCCATTTTGCTCTCTGAGCTCATGGTGACCTAACCCTAACATTGTCAAGCTACCGACTTTCTCCAAAATCCCATTATTTCAGCCATCCTGGGAGACACACATCCTATTATTATTTCCGAATGGCTTGACCAGAATTCTTGGGACTGAAACTACCCACCTTATATTTCTCATAAACGACCGGCATGCTGAAAGCCAACAATTCCCCTAAAAAAGGAAGGAAAAAAAAAGAGGGGCATTATAGATCAAAAGGGGTGAAGCTTGACGCTGGAGAGGTTGTGGGGCCAATCAGTCTGCGAAGGTTGGGATATAAAACTAATACCTAAATCAGGGGTCTTCAAGCGTGGTGGCCCTTTTATGACTCGTGGACTTCAACTCCCAGAATTCCTCAGCCAGCATGCCTGCCTGAGGAATTCTGGTCCACAAGTCATAAAAGGGCCCAGTTACTGCTTGTGGACTTCAACTCCCAGAATTCCTCAGAAGGCGTGCCTGGCTGAGGAATTCTGGGAGTTGAAGTCCACAAGTCATAAAAGGGCCACGTTTGAAGACCCCTGACCTAAATGAAGGTGAAAGAACCGGGAAACTGTGCTTCAACCAAATGGAGGGAGCTAGGGGACTTGGCCACCTGCCTGGTCCCTGGGGAGCCGTCAATGCTTCCATCTGTATCTCTGCTTGCAACTTACCGAGGATGAGGAGGGTGATCCCATTAAAAATGGCCCCGACGTACGTCATCAGCCACATGACGACCGCAAGCTGCAGACCAAACAGGGCAGGGCAGAGTTAGCAAGAGTGGGAGGGCAGGAAGGTGGCACCCGGAGGCACCGTCAAGCAAAACTGGGTCAGAGAAATCTCTCTGATAGAAGGGGGCAAAGATAAAAATTTTCCCCTGTCCAGTCAAGGGAACAGTGCTCATCTCCCAGGGGAGCAAGAGTTTGTCCGAAGAGGCTTCCGTGGTCATGTGGCCGGCATGACTACATGCCAAAGGTACCTCAAAGGCTGTTACTTTCCCACCGGTCGGACCTATTTAAAAGGTAAAGGTTCCCCCGCACGTGCGTGCTAGTCGTTTCCGACTCTAGGGGCCGGTGCTCATCTCGGTTTCAAAGCCGAAGAGTCAGCGCTTGTCCGAGGACGTCTCCGTGGTCATGTGGCCGGCATGACTGGACGCCAAAGGCGCACGGAACGCTGTTACCTTCCCACCGTAGTGGTCCCTATTTTTCTACTTGCATTTTTACGTGCTTTCGAACTGCTAGGTTGGCAGAAGCTGGGACGAGTAACGGGTGCTCACTGTTACGCGGCACTCGGGATTCGACCCACCAAACTGCCGACCTTCTGATCGACAAGCTCAGCGTCCTAACCCACTGAGTCCCACTTTGCATCTATTTATCTACTTGCGTTTTGCCTGCTTTTGAACCAATGGGTGAGTGGCAGTCGAGGCAGGAACCAGAGCTCAGTCCGTTACACGGCGCCCGGGTCTCAAACTCTCAAGCTTCCGGGTGACCAGCATCTTTAACCACTAGGCTATCACTCCTCTGACAGATAGGGGTGGTGGCACCCCCTTCTCCTCTGAGAAAAGAGGAGCCAGCGCTACAGGGTCACCGGCGGCTTACCTTTTGAGGCTGCTTAATGCAAAATAATTTTAATGTACCCAATAATTACACATTTCAACCTGAAGCCCAAACTCAACCAGCCCCATAACTGTTTAGGAAGTGGGGTGGGAAGCCGGCCAGTCTCTCTCCCCCATAGAGCAGAGGTCCCCAATCTTTGGGGCACCAGGGACCGGTTCCGTGGAGAGAGGTTTTTCCACGGACCGGAGGGTGCGTGGTTTTGTGTGCTGCCTGCGTCTCGCGGATGGGGTTTTGCTTGCTTGTGCGGATCGGTTGCTGGCATGCCGCGGCCTGGACCGGGGGGGTTGGGGACCCCCGCCCTAGAGAGTGGGGAACAGAAGTCCCTTGTCTTGCTTCCCACCCCCAGGGCAAAGTTTTGCATTTCAGCACCCCGTGGACCCAAATGCCAGGGTCAGGCCTTGCGCTGACCTTCAGTGAGTCCACCAGGTCTTCCACCAGGAAGAGACGCAAGATGGCTTTCAGGATGCGATTGACGTGGTCCAGGCTGGAGCTGACGTAGTGATGGAAAGTCTCGGAGGAGAGGGTGACGTCCATGTCAAGATAGGCCCTGAGGAGGAGGGAAAGGGCAGAGTGTCACAGCTAAGGAAAGGCAGGGAGCTTTCGGCTTACGACCGATCGGAGCTATGACGGACAACTCCCCCAAACTTACAACCCAGATCTGGACTTCCCATGGCCGCCCCCTCTATGCTCAGATTTGGGGTCCTCGGCGACTGGCCTACATTTATGGCTTGTTTGCAACATCCTCTGATCACGGCGCCACTGTTTACATTTTTGCCGAAAAGCCGTTTTTATACTTCCTGGAGCAGACAGGAATCGCTCAATGGGCAGGGTGATTCATTTAACCACACACCCCAAAATGTCCTAAAATCCAGACCTGCTTTATGGCCGTAATGGGCAGGCTCCACTATGGTCCTAAGTAGAGGATTACCTGTGCAGAGATCTTGAATTTGAAGTTTTTGCTAATGCCTCAGAAGATTGTGGCTATCTTCTGAGGCATAGCAAAAACTTCAAATTCAAGACAGCCCTACTCTGAAACACGGTAGCTTCTCCAAATTGGTAATTTTAAGACTTGTGGATTTCATCTCCCAGAATTCCCCAGGGCTGGCTGGGGAATTCTGGGAGATGAAGTCCACCCACCTTAAAAGTTGCTGAGGTCGAGAAACACTGCATTACAGCAAACTAGGCTATTCTTTATAGTGCCCCATAAATATACTTTTAATACGCTCTGGTCTGGCTTGGTAGGGATGTGCCCATTTCACAGAGGGACAACCGAGGGCAGAAGAGCAGAAGCCAACCCAAGCCCGCTCACTTGAAGGGATGGCCTTCTTCGGATTTCTGCACAGCTTGGATGACGGATTTGTAGACCCGGAAGCAGATGGTGACCGACAGGAGGGCCAGGATGAGGTACGAGACGACGCTGATGACGCTGAAGGCAGCCAGGGACAGCAGTAAGATCAGGGTGGTGCTGAAGACGGCGCCCGACTTCTTGACATCCCTCCAGAAGACCAGATCTCGCACTGTGGAGAAAGGGAGAAGAGGGGAGGCCGGCCGTGAGCGGAGGATCAGAAACGCCGCAAGGAAAAGACGGAGGACCCACCGCGAAACTGAACGCATCGGCCCTGCAGGGGACACCCAGCGAGATGAGCAGCGTCTAGATTGGAAAATAAGTCAAAATAAATAACCATCACAGGTAGTCCTCGACTTACAACAGTTCGCTTAGTGACCAAATTCGCAGCAGCAGCGGAAAAATAAAAAGTGGCCGATGGCTGTTTTTCGCACTTAACGGCTGGGGCAGGATCCCAAAGGCCACGTGATCAAGATTCAGACGCTTGGCGATTGACTCGTACTTGTGACGGTCGCGGTGTCCCCTTGGGCGACCTTCCGACGAGCAAAGTCCACGGTGAAGCCAGAGTCACTTAACGACCGTGCGACTGACTTAACGACCGCTCCGATTCGCTTAGCAACGGGGGCAAGAAAGGTCGCAAAACGGGGCAAAGCCCGCTTAACCAACGTTGCGCCTAGACGCCGGGACTCGTTTGTAAGCGCGCGCGCCCCTCTGCCGAGCGGGCGAATTTTGATCCCGTGAGCAGGGATGCTGCGAGTGCGAAACACGGCCGTTAAGTCGCGTCTTGCAGTGCCTTGGTAACTTCAAGCAGTCACTAAATGAAAGGTTGTTAAGTCAAGGACCATTCCTTGTTGCCACTCAAAAACTATCCTGCGCTACTGAACGCTGGGGCTCCCGTCTACGTCACCGATCTGGAGAAACTCTTTGCACGCAGAAAAGCATGTGGGGCTAGCCCCAGCCAATGTCCCCCCACCCCCACCCCAGAAAAAAAAGGCATCCAAACCCATCTGAGCAGCACAGAAGCAGCATTTATAACTCAACACAAAGCTTCCTCTGTTTGGATGGGGGGGGATTCCACTCCCCCTTGAGGGGGAACATGGGCCACAGGCAGCTGGCCAAGAATAAGTTTATAAAAAGCACATCCTTTCGGGGCTCCCTGACCTACAAAGGTGTGTGTGTGTGTGTGTGTGTGTGTGTGTGTGTGTGTGTGCGCGCGCATCCTCTCTATCTCTAACTGGAATTGCTAAAGATGCAATCTCCCAAAATTCAGCCCACATTTTTTTTTCTGGATATCAAACATCTCTCTTTTCTTTTACACCCTGCCCCGCCTAAAACACACACACACACACACACACACACACACACACACACACAGCGTGGCAGATCCTCAGGGTACTAGGTGGGAACATACAGAAACAAAAATTTTGGTTTTGCTAGATTCTGTTGTTATGTTTAGCTCCAGGGTCAGAAAGCCATAATAAACCCCCCCCCCTCCAACTCTCTTTTCTCGCACAATTTGGACAGTGATGCAAAATCCCACGATGGCTCTCCCCACCGCCAAAATTAATAATAATAATAATAATAATAATAATAATAATAATAATAATAATAATAATAATAATAATAATAATAATAATAATAATAATAGAACATAAGAGTTGTAGGGCTGGGAGGAAACTTTTAGGTCTTCTGGTCCAACCCCCCCCCCCACCTTGCCCAAGACAGGAGTCCTTATAGCAGCGATGGCGAACCTTTTAGAGGCCGAGGGCCCAAACTGCAACCCAAAACCCACTTAGGTATCGTCAGGTACCGGGTGGGCGTGGCCCATTGGGTGAGCGTGGCTGCGGTGGTAACGGCAGACTGGGTGGGACGAAAAAGTTCAATCAATTCCAACTTTGCGAGATCTTTTTTTTTTCCCTGCGAGAAGTTGAAATTGATTGATTGGAACCTTTTTCTGTTTTTTGCATGGAGGCCTAAAGCAAAAAGGTTTTATAGAAGCCAGCTGAAGGCCTAGGGCTGGGGCGATGGCGCATGTGCCCGCAGAGAGGGCTCTGCCTTGCCACCTGTGGGACGCGTGCCATAGGTTCGCCACCACGGCCTTACACCATTTCAGAGAAACGGCTGTCCAATCTCTTCTTGAAAACCTCCAGGGATGGGGAAGGCAGGGAGGGAGGGAGGAAGCAAGGAAGGAAAAAAAGAAGAGCAGGATAACACAAGAACAGAGTTGGAAGGGACCTTGGAGGTCATCTAGTCCAACCCCCTGCTCAAGGCAGGAGTCCTTATACCATCTCGGACAGGTGGCTGTCCAATCTCTTCTTAAAACCCCCCCAGTGAGTGAGGGAGTCAGGAAGGAAGGAAGGGAGGGATAGCAGAATAACAAGAGTTGGAAGGGACCTTGGAGGTCATCTAGTCCAACCCCCTGCTCAAGGCAGGAGTCCTTATACCATCTCGGACAGGTGGCTGTCCAATCTCTTCTTAAAACCCCCCCAGTGAGTGAGGGAGTCAGGAAGGAAGGAAGGGAGGGATAGCAGAATAACAAGAGTTGGAAGGGACCTTGGAGGTCATCTAGTCCAACCCCCTGCTCAGGCAGGAGACCCTATTCCATTTCAGACAAACGGCTGTCCAATCTCTTCTTAAAAGCCTCCAGTGATGGAGCACCCACCCACAACCTCTGGACGCAACCCATTCCACTGATTGTTCTCCCTGTCAAGAAAATTTCTCTTGATTGGACCTCTTTTTAAATGAACTTCCCCCCATTACTTATTGTCCTCCCCTCAGGAATACATCACCCCCTCTATTCTCTGTCAGAGCCCCTCAAGTCTTGAAAGACTCAATCCCCCCCCCCAATCCTAATAGACTGGGTTACCTTCACAACCAGCTCTTTGAATTTCCTTGATTATCGGAACTATTCACTGGATTAAAAAAAAATAAGTTGCAAATTCACCGGTAATAGTTTACAGGGTGCAGTTGTGAAGTGCTATTCCACCATACGTCGCGGGCCGTCCTCCACTTACAGCCACTGTTGGCCCAAAATTGCGGTCGTAAGTCATTGTAGTCCCTAAGCGAATCATTAAGCGAATCCGTTTTACCTAATGGGCATTTTTTTGCTGGGGGAAAAAAAAACCCGAGACACCAGAAATTGGCAAAAAGCATCAAAAATTGCAGTCACAAGTGACTCTGTGTGTGTGTGTGTGTGTGTGTGTGTGTGTGTTTGTGTAGAGCCATCATAAACTTCAAAATCAGGTTGTAAGTGGCTTTTGGGGTCCACTGTTAACGGTCACCAAGCAAGTGGTCTTAACTTGAGGATTACCGGCACTTCTTGTCTAGAGAGTTCTCACTTAGTGACTGATCTTGGTGAGGGCCTATGTCTCTGTGAGCATTTCACGAGTGGGGAAAGAACGGTGGCGAAACTGCCAGCCAGGCGGCAGGATCTGGCTGATGAAATTCTCTCCGGAACAGGAAGAGATCAGGAGAGATCACCCTCTTGAACTCCGGATAGTCAGTCCTTTTGAGGAGATTTCAAGAATTGAGTTTCTGGCACTCGGCTGTGCATTGAATAGCTCGGGAGCTGCAGGAGGAACGGCAGAAACTGGAGGAGGAGTCAAAAGAGGAATCAGCCTAGAATCCCCTACATAGCCGTAAGCGGACTAAGTATCGTATTCCATTGTACTCCATTCAGCCTTATCTAACTCCAAGCAGATGCTGATTGTTACTGGAGAAGACTCCTGCACACAGGCTTTTAGCAATGAATCGGTTTAATTCTGTCTTTCATTCTTTTGCACGTAGATCTGGTCTTTTTGCGCCTGACAAAGAGCTAAGGAAATATAAAGGTGCCCCCACAATAGTTACGTAGCCTTTACGGATACGACCTGCAGAAGCCTCAAGTTCTTAAACACTTTGGGATACAACTAATTTACAGCTTAAGAGAGAAATTCCAAAAGAACAAAAGATACTTGGCGAGTTGCCTTCATTTGGGAATTAAGTAGAGGGGAAAAAAATATATAGTTAGAATAGAATAGAGCTGGAAAGGGACCTTGGAGGTCTTCTAGTCCAGCCCACCGCTTAAGTAGGAGAACCTACACCATCTCAGACAAATGACTGTCTAGCTAGCCTCTTCTCAAAAATCTTAAAAAGTGATTTCTGGAGGCATATGCTCTCTTAATACTTACTACTACCTTAAAAGAATTTCAATTTAGAAGCCAAAAGCTTAACGAGACCGTGATGCAAGGAAGTTTTAAACTGATAAACGGGAACATATTTTTACAAAGCAAAAGGACTTTCCCCCCCCCCCTTTCTTCCTGACAAACGTCTTTTCCGAAAAATCGTAAAATTAATCAGACAAACAGACTGGAACTTTGCAGGAGTGCTGACGATATATGAAGAGCAGCAAGCGATTGCCGGATTTTACGAATAAGAAGATACAAGCCTAGCCAAGCAGCCACTGTCATCCCAGCGGAAATCAACAATACAATATCCACGGTTACGCGGGAAGCCACATGCAAGCCACGCCATGACCTTCCCCGTGGGGTTACCTGAGAATTCAGCCAGTAATTTTGTAACGGTGTGTAGCACAGACGCCTCGGGAGGAAGAGGCCCGGATGTTTTCCCAAGGCCGACGCTGGCGGGAACCAGCGTCACGTCGACGGCCTGCTCGAGGCACAGGGGTCTCTTCTCCAAGGCCGACTTTGGAGCAGATGCTGTGGCCTCAGGCGGGACCTCAGAGTACTGTCCAGAAGGCCTCCCTCTGGGGGGCGAGAATCGCGTGGGTCTCTCCGTCTCAGCCTTCCTCCCGGCCTCTCGGAGCACCGTGATGGTGAGGCGCTCCTGTTCAAAGTCTGGCTTTGCTTGGGGGGGCTGCTGGGAACGGGCGGCCTTCAGCTCTGCCTCCGAGAACATCTCCACAGCCTCTTCGGTGGATTCAGCCCCCTTGGAATTTAAGCACTCCTTCATGAAGTCCATAAAGCTCTCCGTGCCCAGCCCGTCTGGGCACACCGCCCCTCGGACGCTGTCCAAAGGGGTATTTCTCAAAAGGCCCCCGGCCTTGGCAGTCTTCCTTGGTACCTCCAGCTCCCCGGCATCTGACACCCGCTTGGCTTTAGAAGGTGCACTGAGGCCAGGTTCTCCGGACGTGGCAGACGGTCGCTGCCTAGCCGCATGAGGCTCAGCCTGGGTTGCTTTGAACTCGTCGGTGAATCTCCAACGGCTTTCCAAAGCCATTTGGTCTTCCAGAAGCTCATCAGAGACCTCCTCTTCCTCCTCCTCATCTATATACACAATTTCTGCTTCAGAGGAGCTGGTGACTTTGGAGAAGCTCTGGCAATTCTCCACCACAGCCTTATTCGGGAAGGCAAGGGCGGCTGGAGCATCTTCTATGACCGTGTCGTCGGATTCTCCAGAGCTGTCGGCATCGGCTGTTTCAGGCAAGCATGGATTTGGCCAAGAAGGCTCGGCTTTCATTGGGACGGCTTCCGGAGGGGCACTTTTCACCACAGCTACGCCTTGGCCAACCATGGCTTGTTTCTTGTCTACTTGTAGAGATGGCTTGCCTTTTTGGTGGAGGCTGATCGTCACGGGTTGATGAGGAGCAGAAGCTTTGCTGGCTTCCCGACCGCTAGGGCTCACCGTGGGTTCTGGAACGCCGCCGCTCTTTTCGGTGGGCAAGGCCTTAAAGCCTGAGCTGATAACGTCATCTGTCTTGCCTTCCAGGTCCTTGGGAATCAAGTCCCAGTTCAGCAGCTCGTTGGTGAAGCTGTGCATTTCACGGACACACTTGGAGACTTCCTCCAGGGCCGCAGTCGTGCCCGAGGACTGGCGAGAGAGCCCTGGTCCCGAAGGAAGCCGGCCACTGCTACGTGGCTTGGCCTGGAACTCACAAATGCGATCTTCTGGAATGTCGGTCAACTGCTCCCTTTCGCCGTGGATCACCCAGTTGCTCCCGATGTCCTTGGAGCTGCTGCTCACAACATCTCTGAATTCCTTATCAAATTCCAGCTTGTCAGCAATGACCTCAAAGGGAGATTCGGGAGAATCTTTTTCCACGGGGGGCTCAACGGCCTCCCCGGAAGACGCGTTGGAATGTGCCTTGAGCTTCTCAGCGGGAACCTGCTCGGGTTCATCTTCCGAGTTGGCCAACAGTGCGAATTTGCAGCGGCCGTTGGAAGCTCGTTCTTCGTTTGGCTTGCATCCGTTCAGATCAGTCTGATCCTCCGGCGGACCAGCTCCTTTGAACTCGCTCTCCCGTGGAGAAGCCGCTTCCGTGACGGGGCCACGGCTGTGCATTTTGGATCCGGCAGAAAAGGGCAATTCCATTAGGCGAGGAGATCCCACCGAAATGGTCTCTATTCTTGAGCCGTCATTGGTCCCTTGGATGCCTCCTTGTTTTGGCCCTTCCAAGGCCTCCTGTTCGTCTTCGGAGAGGGTAGGTTTGCTGCTGGCTTCCCTCTGATTCCCAGAATGCATTAAATAAACTCCAGCTGATGGAAGAGAAGACACAGAGGAGAAAGGAACTGCATCCAGCAAGCTGAACCTTGCCAAACAAGACTCCCCGACTTAAATGGGGGGAGAGAGAGAGAGAGAGAGTGGAGAGGGAGAGAGAGATGCGCATACAGGATCTCGTGACAAAATTCCACAATCAAGCAGGCAACATGCTCGTAAGAAAACGAAAGCCACAATTCTACCCTACCAAATTCTGCGCGCATGCATCATCAGCCCATCACCGGGCGGACGGGAGCTTTGTCGGGAAGCTGCCATCCACGTCAACATAAAAAAGGGACCAACATTAGATTTCACGGAAGCTTAAGTCAGCCAGAGAGAGAAAGGCAAACGAACAGGTCATGCTGGGCAGGTGAACAGAAGCCGCCCCCCCCAAACGCAAATAAATGCCTCCACAGATTGTAGAAGGTTGGTCGGGGGCATGAAGATTAGGCGTTGTACGAATGCTATGACCTGGGTCTCACCTCGCAGTGTCTTTATTTCTATGGCTATTTACGATCACACTTGATTCTACCCCGTCGGTCTTCAAACTTGGCCCTTTGATGACTTGTGGACTTCAACTCCCAGAATTCCTCAGCCAGGCACACTGGCTGAGGAATTCTGGGAGTTGAAGTCCACAAGCAGGGGTCTTCACACTGGGCCCTTTGATGACTTGTGGACTACTCCCAGTATTCCTCAACCAGGCACGAGGAATTCTGGGAGTTGAAGTCCACAAGTCATCAAAGGGCCCAGTGTGAAGACCCCTGGTCTACCCCATCTAGCTTGTGCTACTCCTAAGGCATAGTGCTCGACTTACCACAGTTCATTAGTGAATGTTCGAAGTTACGACGACGCTGGGGAAAAAGTGACTTATGACTGTTTTTCACACTTATGGCTGTTGCGGCATCCCCATGGTCATGTGATCAAAACTCAGAGGCTTGGTGGCTGGTTCATATGTATGATGGTTGCCGTGTCCCGGGGTCATGTGATTCCCCTTTTGCAACCTTCTGACAAGCAATGGGGAAGCCAGATTCACTTAACAACCACATTACTACCTTAAGGACTGCGGTGATTCCCTTAATAACTGTGGCAAGAAATGTCGTAAAAGGCGGCAAAAATTCACTTAACAACCATCTCACTTAGCAAGAGAAATTTTGGGCTGAACTGTGGCCTGACTACCTGTATTATTTCTTCCGGCTACGATCCTGAAAGATAAGGGACCTGGTGAACTGGCGGGTTGTTGAACATGAAGCGTTTAGTGTTGGGACAGCCGAAAACTGGAAACACACCTGCAAACTGTAAACTCTCAGAACAAGCCTGGGCAAAGGATAAACGCCAGGCAGCGTCACAGTTGCTCAAGGCAATTCAGCCTAAAGGTAAACCCGATTATTTGCCAACGCATTTTGCTTTCAACAATTCGTCAAGCTGCCGAAAACAGCTAAAAGAGGCAGCTCCTGTGCTTTCAAAAATCGTGCTTTCTGCCGTGATAATGAAGGGGTCTGTCCCAGAAGTACCGTACATTTTGCACGGAGAAAGAGAGAGAGACAATGAACGCTCCTAAGTTAAACCCCCTACCACCTCCAAGCTTTTTTTTTTTAAAAAAAAGATTTGAAGAGCAGAGTCCAAATCCTGGGGAGGGGTTGCCTTAAATATCTCGCCATGTAACAAGCAGAAATATAGATGTTTTGTTGGTGATTGACAAGGGTTCCCTGAAGCCCACCACGTCAGCTGTCCTCCCAAACAGAAAATTAAGCTCTAACGATGCCACGAGGCCAGAATTTTCACCCAATTCTGCAGTCTTGCAAGATTTCAGCTCTGTTAAGATTTTTTTTAAAAATAAATAAATAAATAAATAAAACCTCAGGCAAGAAGAATGCTCAAATTCTTATCAAAGGTCTGGTGAAGTTGTGGCCCTTCTCAAAGCCGAGATCTGGGATGCTGGATAAATGGGTGAGAAGGAGGGAGAAGATGAATGGGTTGCTGCAAAAGGTGTCCCAGATCTGCAAATACGGTTCTAAGTGCGGCAGACAAAATTGGCCTTGGCTTTGTATGAAACCTTGATTGGCAGGGACACACGTTCTTCTGCAGGCAAGAAGTCCAATGTCTGGCTAATTGATGCCACCAGTTTAAATGAAGGCTAGATGGGTCAAAGTCTTATCTTGATAGGGAACGACCTTCAGCAGAATTAACTGATCTTGCAGGCACCGAGGCGCCTTTGGATATTAATCCGTGCTTAGTCAGAGGCCCTAGGAGAAACGGAGCCACTTTCACCGGCCTTTAAAAAAATAAAAGAGATGTTACGGCTGCAATCCATGGCTTTAATGACTCAGCAAACGCCAGGAAAATGGAAGGGATTATCCAAAATCTGGAGGCCAAACACACCCGTGCTTTCAATTCCAACCTCAAGAGTTGCTGGCTTCTGAACTCCAGAGAAATATCCTCGCTTTGATTTGGTCACTGAGTTAAACTCCCAGGTTAGAGAAAGTTGACTTAGGTGTCACCTCCAACTCAGAAGATGGTGTGTGTTTTTCCCCCCTCTGACAAAAAAGCCTATCGGCTGTGCGCTGATGTGTCATGGATGATTCATTTTGCAGAATTTATGGCCTTCTTCTTGGTTGCAAACCAATGAGAGAAGTGAGGGCAATCTACTCGTAGCTATTAAGTCATGATAGCTACACAGGAACGTCCACTTCTTTGAAGCATTACATTAATGGATATCCATTGTTACAATAAAGGGCGTTTGCTGTTGCATCTGAGAAATGCTGGCTAGCATTAGATCACTTCCCATTTTGGAAAGAGTTTAGACCAGTGGTTCTTAACCTTTTCTCCACAATGGACTCCCTTTCAACACCTCTGTGGCCACGGATCCCCAAGACTTAAATCATAATTTTTCTCAAGCCTTCGTGGACCCTGTGGCGACATCGCAGCCCCTCCAAAGTCCGTGAAACGCAAGTTGAGAACCCCTGGCTAATGAATTAATAGAGCCATCTTCAAATGCCTTCCCAAAGGGCCGAGCCTATTTCATGGGGAACCAGCCTGTAGCTCGACCTGTTCAAGGTCCAAATACTTTATTTTGTGAATTGGGAGATTCTGATAGTTAAGAACAATCAACCGAGGGAACAACTTGCCTTCAGAAGCTGTGGGTGCTCCATCACTGGAGGTTTTTAAGAAGGGACTGGACCACCATTTGTCTGAAATGGTATAGGCTCTCCTGCCTTGACCAGGAGGGGTTGGACTAGAAGACCTCGAAGGTCCCTCCCAACTCTTGTTATTCTAAAAAGATCTTAAGAAACTCATTGGAGAGAGGAGAGATGGAAAGAGATGCCGGAATACCAGAGGGTGGAAAAACTCTTGGATTAAAGCTTTCAAAACAGAATTAATCTGAGAGGGCTCTGAAGGACGAAAGCTAAAACTGGCTTTGCCACATGCACTCCGCCTCCAAAGGACTACAGTTCCCAGAATTCCTAGCTAGCGTCACTTTTGGGGTCATAAACCTGGACACACTGCCATTCACAAACAGTGACCGATGAAGGAAACCATTTGGAGCGCCTAAGCCTGGCTTCACGTTGCATCCAAAATGATGGCGTGCTTAATCGAGGTTTATTAAATAAACCAAAGTAATACTGGCCAGGTTCGTAAAACACTAAATCCAATCCAACCATCACAGAGCGGCAGCCTGGGTGCTGCTGTCCGAAAGGTGCTTTATCCAAAGGCAACTTTGGACTTTCTCTATTTTTTCCTTGAAGAGGTTTCGCTTCTCATCCAAGAAGCTTCTTCAGTTCTGGGACAACCGTGACCGGGATGACGTAGAATCTCCACAAACACTTGGTGCTACTGCTACAGACAGAGGCTGAGTCAGTCTATGGAGTCCTCCCCATCCTCCCCAGCCCCTTCTCAACATTTTGTCCCGGGACAATAATTCACCTGTTCTTTGCTATTGCTACAACCACCCTCAAACCTTTGCTAACCTTCCAAAATAAACCTTTTTTTTTGCGTTTGGTGTTTTTTTGGGAAATAATAATAATAATAATAATAATAATAATAATAATAATAGCAGCAGCAGCAAGCTTAAGGAGACAAGAGCAGAGGTGGAAGGCATTAATTAACGCAAGAAACACAAGCGTGGAAAAGCAGCCACACAGTCAGAGCACGCCATAATCACGGCACCAACGAAGAGGAACATTGCCGCGTTTTGTAGCCAAGCTGGGTCTCAACTGGACGTGGAGGGAGGAAAAAAGCAGGAAGAAAAATGTTTTACGGTTTCCCAAAAGGGGGAAAAAAGAAAGAAAGAAAAAAGGCTGTAACTGCTTTCCCGCTCCTGAAACCCCCCCCCCCAAAAAAAATTCTCTTTGGGGGCAGCTTCCTATTTCCTACAGGCGCGGACTACAATTATGGACATTTTTTAAAAAAAAAACCTTCTCTTACAGAAACACCCGGTCTCTCAGAAGGCAAGGCGCAAGATGCTATGCTGGCAAGCTTCTGCCAGGCTGGAAGTTATAGTTCATAAACATTCAGAGGGCCACAGCCCCCCCACCTCCTTCCTACTGAGCCTCAGGTAGCCTCCTTCTGGCCAGAACCAATTTGGGATTGTGATCCAAGGTGAAGCACTCTTTTCCAGGTGAGAACTCTCTGAGGCAGGTGTGCACACACACACACACACACACACACACACCTGCAAATGCATACTAATAAAAAGAGCATCTTTGCAGCGCAGGATGGAACTGTGGCATCTTCAGGGACGCCACTCTTCTTGGGTCCCATCCCAACCCTGCCTAGACCTGGTCTACATGGGCAAGAGCTTGCCAAGGACTTCGGAGGAACGGGACCTTCTGCATGAATTCGAATTCTGAGCCAGAGGCTTCTTCCTCTCTCAGACACGGATCGTGGAAGATTACCTTTCTTGACCAACGCGTTTCTCCAGGGCCGAAGACGGAGTGTGCTACTTCTACGGCTCAGCACCTCAAGTCTACTGATACTATGACAGATTCACACCAAAGCTTTGACCAGTGTAGGAGGGGGGGGGGCGTCTCTTATCTGCTCTCCACACAAGCCCACAATAAAGTCTTCCCAACTTCGTGCTGCTACTGCGGATGGAACTTCGTTTGCACTTCCAAATGTCCCCCGAGAGACTCTTCGAGGCTGGAAAAAAAATCCAGTGACTGCCATTTGCGGCACCAGGGCACCTAAGACAATTCCTAGGAGGATTCTTGCTCAGTCCCTCAAAAATAAATAAATAAATAAAACTAAATTGGCACAACGGTTGAGAAATCTCTAAATCCCAAAGGAGTTCAGTGCTCTTGGGCCCATCTCACGAGAAGGGTGAAAAGCTGGCGTGGTTTTGGGCAATTAAAAAATGTCTTCAGGAACACTTTATTGGGAGACGTCAGAAAAAGCTGCCTAACTCTGGAAGTTCTAGGAAGAATCCTTCTGGGGTATAGCATCAAGAAATGTGACACCCGTTGCCCTCACCAATGAAGAAATGCAGACCCCAGGACACAGCTCAGCTGTTTGGGAATATGCAGGATGCTCGGAGCAATGAAGCTGGTTGCGTACGGACAGTCCTCAAGTCACGACCGCAACGGAGCCCAGAATTTATGTTGCTAAGTGAATCATTTGTTAAGGGAATTCTAGCCCCGCTCGACGACTTTTCCCCCTGCCACGGCTTGTCAAGGGAGTCAATGTCTTTGTTAAGTTAGTCGCACGGCTGCTAAGTCAATCTGGCTTGTCAGAAGGTCCCAAAAGGAGATCACGTGACCCGCCCCCACCCCCCCAGGACATTGCGACCGTCATAAATAGGAATCGGTTGCTAAGAATCTGAATTCTGATCACGTGACCGTTGGGGGATGCTGCCACGGTCTCAAGTGTGGGGAAAAAACAATGGCCCTTTTCCCCAGTGGCGTTGTAACGTTGAACTGTCACAACTTGAGGACTGTCTGTATAAGAGTCACTGCTACAGATCCTCCTCTGCCAATCTAGCCTTCTTCACATTTGTTGGGCCTACTGGAAAGATAACCAGGAGAGGAAAAACGACTTTGGCAAGGGAGAGGAGGGAACGTCACTTGGGAGGCTACAAAAAGCCAAGTCGATTCTTCTGAAACTGTCCCAAAGCTTCGTACGTTTAGAAGATTATTGGCGTTTTTTTCCTCCAGCTTTGCAGACTGAATTCTACCGCCCTCGGCACGCCTCTCTCTCTTTTCCCCGCCAAACAGCATCACCTCGATCAGAAAATTATCCATTTTTTTTGAATCCACGGAAAAGGCCTCGCCGACGGATGCGACCTAACTTTTTCCTCTTTTTTTTGGGGAAAAACAAAAAAACCTCACTGCCAATGCTGGTTCCGTCAAGACCCCAGGCTCAGCAAAGTGACTTCGCCAACGCCTCAAAAGCCTTTGCTGCTGCTGCTTCCAAATTTCAATTATCTAGCCTTTGACCGGAAATGATTTTAGGGAATGCCGTGGACCGACAGCCGAAGGATGCGCCGGAAGTCCTGAAAAAAAAGGAGGTTTGCGGGCTGACGGAAAAGGGAAGCCTTTTCTTGTCCCCAGTTACAGCCTCTTTCAACATTTTTCTTTCGGAAGCAGAGGGGTGGGTGGGTGGGTGGGCGAGGGGTGTACAAGATAAACGACAGACTTGCCTTGTGAGGTCGGAAAGAGAGAGACAGGCTGAGAGGAAGAAACAAAGGAATCTGAAAGGGAAATTCAGAGGGTGAGACGCGGTGAGCCTAAAGAGGAAGCAAGCAAGTATACGGTTAATCAGGAAGGTGCCGAGACACCTGTTCTCAGGTGCCCGCCCGGGTGGGAAAAAACGGCGGGGCAGGCTGCTCACTCACCTTGATGCAAAGTACCTATGAAACCCCAAGGCAACTGGCCAGCTTTACCCATCTGCTCGGGAAGGAAAAAGGACAGGTGTGTAAGGTGAGCGCGAACTAAAACCTGGCCATGGCAGACTAACTGCATCGAAGAGTATCTGGAAGGCACTTGAGGATTTACCGATAAAGGAGAATATTTGTAGCTCAGGGTTGAAATAAGGGGACCTTGGGGCTCTCCGAGCTGGGTTGTTTTCTTGCAGACGTTTCGTGACCCAACTAGCTAACGTCATCAGTGCTAGAAGGGAATGGGGATTGTGGAGTGGAGGAGGAAGGAGAGGGGGGGAGGAAGAGGAGGAGGAGGACTGTGGGGTCCTTGGTGCTTTCTGAGCTGGGTTGCTTTCTGGCAGATGTTTCATGACCAAACTAGGTAACGTCCTCAGTGCAAAACCCTACTCCCTTCTGGAATGGATGATGTTATCTAGTTTGGTCATGAGAGATCGGCAAGAAACCAAGCAAGCTCGAACAGCAGCAAGGACCCCCTCGGTGAAAGATTTGCTTTATTGCATTTCAACTCGACGTTCTCCACGGGTGTCGTAAGCAATGCAGATGAAAGATCTCCCTTGCTTTCTCCCTACGACGACGTCCACCTCTGTGGTTGCAGGGATATCACCAGCTGGCCATTTACAATAATTTGGAGGGTCAGGAGAGAGAGAGAGATTTCTGATCCTCAAATATACCCACCTATCAGGGTGCGTTGCTCTAAGATGATAAAAGACAGCCCGCCCGCCCCACCACTCGGTTTCTCTTAAAACTGTACAACAAACCCTACTGTAAACTATGCTGGCTAAAAACCTTTGAGAATTTCCTGCTTTTCAAATCGTCCTATAAACAACTTGGCTTCTCACACAGGCTTTCCATCAAGTTACAAGTATTTTCATCAATTATTACTCACCCGGATGCATCTACCAAGAATCTGAGAGCGTGACTGCCTTCTGCTCGTCACAACTTCCTACGTGGCATTAAAACTATAACTGCATCTTCACCATGGTGTTGTTGGTTAAGCCATAGCGGTTTGCTTTGCGTGGCAAGCCAAGCGACACCAAAGAAACCACAATAGAATGGAGTGGAATAGAATAGCTGGAAGGGGACCCTGGGGGTCTTCTAGTCCAGCCCCCTGCTCAAGCAGGAGATTCCTAGACCATCTCAGACAGGTGATTGTCTAGTCTCTTCTTGAAAATCTCCAGTGATGGGGCGCCCATGGTTTCCGGGGGTAAGTTGTTCCATTGGTTGACTGTCCTCGCTGTCGGGAAGTTTCTCCTTAAATCTCCTTAATCAAGTGTACATTTGTTTTCACTGCTCGTTTCTTGTTCGATAGGCCACAATTGGCTAAGATCATTCAACACCTGAGGCCTCAAACTAGGGACAAATTGTTGGGGGCAATTAAGCTGACTTTGTAATAATGCCGCTTGGGGGTGTGTGTGAAAGCCCTAATAAGCAGGCATATACATAGAATGAAGGCTACTGCTAAGCTTGTAAGCCGCCCTGAGTCTTCGGAGAAGGGCGGGATATAAATGGAATTAAAATAAAAATAAAAATAAATAAACCTCCCAGCTCAACTCAAGCAGTTTGGAAAGAAAGAAAAAAGTGGAGTAATAAGTACCCAAATTCAAGGCGCGCCAATTTAGCAATGGCTTTGGCGTGCAGCCCAGCACCAAAGGCACCCTCACCCCTCCTCTTCACCCAAAGATTTCAACACCCAGCCTATTTAAGACTGACTCTATCTTTGCCAAAGGCTAGATGACATCTCCCCCAACCCCCAGCACCCAGGAGCACTGCAGGGGGTCTCTCCTTTTCACAAAAAGTGCATTGTATGTACATCCTTGGCCATGTGCTGCAACCCACCCGTCTGGCTTCGGTGTGCAAATTTACAGGGCAGGGAGCACGCGCACACACACACACGCACACGCTGCGTTTATTGAAGAAAAAAAAAAGAGGCATCTACAGAATAAATGAATAGTGAGAAAGTAAAATTCGCCCTGCCTGCCAGGATATCTCCAACCTCAGCAATCCTGCAAAGGAGCGACGACGCGGTGTCACTTGGTCACAAGGTTAGAGGAATGTTTATTTAGATTTATTGGCCCTTGCAAAGACTTGCAACGGTGGTGAGTAAGGGCAAAGGGTTCTGGTTCTTTCCGTGGCTGCGGTCCAAGTGAAGCCACTGTGCTGAAGCTTTAAAAACACGGGGAAAACTTTCGTTCAAAGAAATGATCTATAGATTATCGCAGGCGGCCGGAGGCAAGATGGTTCAAACCGGGGCCAAACTTGGGCTTAATTTCTTGCCATTTTAGGATGAGCCATTCTAAATCAGTGGCCTGAAGTGTAACAAAGAAACCAAAAGGTTTACAATAAGTGAGGAAAAACAGCAGCAGAATGACAAAGGCATACGTGAATAACCAGATCAGCTACTAAACGTTTAATATGTTGCGCTCCTGAATAAGTGGTGCTGAGCTATCAAAACGCCCCAATACACATTTTTCTTGATCCACCAAGAGCCAAATAAGCAACCTACTTAGCCTGCTTTTTGATTTGCAAATGAAGTGCTAATTTAATTGCCAAGCAGCAATTTATATACTCTGCTACATCTTGCAAGGCAGTGTCACCATCCCCATTGTGTGTGTGTGTGTGTGTGTGTGTGTGTGTGTGTATGTATGTATATATATATGTGCATATATATATGTATATGTGTGTGTATATATATATATATATATATATATATATATATATATATATATAGAGAGAGAGAGAGAGAGAGAGAGAGAGAGAGAGCGCCTTGGTGGAGCAGTGGGCTAATGCCTCCTTAAGTAACCCCAGCTGCCTGCAATCAGTGCAGGTTCGAGTCCCACCAGGCTCAAGGTTGACTCAGCCTTCCATCCTTCCGAGGTAGGTAAATGAGGACCCAGATTGTTGGGGGGCAATTAAGCTGACTTTGTAATAATGCCGCTGGGGGGGGGGCGAAAGCCCTAATAAGCAGGCATACACATAGAATGAAGGCTATTGCTAAGCACATTGGTTTGTGCTTAAATTGTAAGCCGCCCTGAGTCTTCGGAGAAAGGGTGGGATATAAATGGGATTAAAATAAAATAAAAATAAATATATATATGGAAATGAAACCTGGATTTTTTTCCCATCCTTTGTGGATGCTGCTGGGTTACCACTTAGGAAAAAAGGAGGGCAGGTATGATCAGCACCTTTGTTACCTCACTCTGCATTTATTTGCTTAAGCCTGCTTCTCGTGCTTTAATGCAGTTTTTCAGGCTCAGCTCACCCCCAGTTTGGCAAGTGGAAAATGTTAAGCAAGCTCGCCCACAGAGCCAGCTTTGGGCTATTGCAATCTGTTCATTGCCGCTCCATCACAAGGGGAGTCCTCCCTTTACAAACCATTTGTTTAGCAACCGTTCGAAGGTAGGACAGCAGCAAAAAGATGTGGCTTGCAACCACTCCTTGCCTGTACTGGCAATGCAGCACATATATGATCAAGATTCAGGAGCTTGTTAACATGTATATGACGGCTGCAGCATGCTGTGTTTTGTCGTTTACGACCTTCTTAGCCAGATTTCAAAAAGCAGAATCAATGGAGAAAGCTAGATTCCCTTATTAACCCAACAATTGTGACAAAAAGGCTGCACAACTGGACACAACTCACTTAACAAAGTGCCTTGCTTAGCAATGGGAGATTCTGCTCCCAACTGTGGTCATAAAATTGAGGACTGCCTTCACTTGATAGGAGGGACAGCCCTCATCACACCTGTCCCTCCGATCAGATCAAGTTTATTTCTCCATCCCAAAGGTTGTTTCCTTAATAGAGATCATTCCCATGGCACAAGGTGATCCTCGACTTACGGCCACAACGGAGCCCAAAATTTCCGTTGCTGAGTGAGACTTTTCTTGAGTGACTTTGCCCCGTCTTACGACCTTTCTTGCCACAGCTGTTAAGTGAATCCCTGCAGCTGTGAAGTTGGCAACACCGTCGTTAAGTGGATCTGGCTCCCCCCACCCATTACCTCTGCTGGTCAGGTGGTCATAACATGTGATCACAGGACACAGCGACCGTCATAAAATACGAGCCAATTGCCAAGGGTCTGAATTTTGATCACCTGACCCCATGGGGGGGGGACAACGCTGCCACGGCCGTGAGTGGGGGAAAAAGAGTCGTGACTCGCTCTTTTCAATGCAGCTCTAACTCTGAACAGTCACTAAGTGAGCGGTTGTAAGTCAAGGACTGCCCGTGCCCTTTCTCAAGAGGCAGAGCCCGCTCCTGCCGCTGGAACTGCCTGCCCGTGTTTATTGAGGATCTTCGGTCAAGTGGAGAGAAATTGTCCTTTAACACACACACACACACAAACGAAAAGACAAGCATGAATGGGCGTTTTTGCTGAGCCAACCGCGGTGCCCTCGCTCCTTGTGGATCACGGCGGAGAGCCACACGTGATGAGAGGGCTGAGGAGGGTGTGGAGCTGGAAGTCCGCCTTAGCATGTCTTTTGTGTAAAAGCACAACGTTGTAGTCTCGGGGCAAATGAGGCAGAGAGCTGGGAAAAGCATTGATGTGGGCATCTTGTGTAAGACCGAATCTCTCCAGCCGGCATGTTGTAATAATGACTTGCGGGATTGAAACCAGGCTAACGCATTCATTGTGGCTGTTTGAAGCCCAGTATTCTGGACCGGCCTTCCTGGTTGTTATAAAACAAAATGCCTGCACTAAATCCAGCTAACAATATTATCAGCCCCTTGCAGTGCTCCTCTTGGAGTATCAAAACCCCACAAGAATCCACCATTTTGATGGCTTGTTTTGAATACATTCATTCTGATGCACAATTTCTTTGAATGTCTGCATTTGCTCTGCAGCGTTCACCCGTCAGTTGGCAAAGTCCAGGCCTCCGTGCCCGTTCTTCGCACCGCTAATGTCTTCTGATCCTCATGACATTTATAGCATCGCCTTTCAACTTAGGTTCCTCCAAACCGGGGGTCTTCAAACTTGGCCCTTTTATGACTTGTGGACTTCAACTCCCAGAATTCTTCAGCCAGGAGGAATCCTGGGAGTTGAAGTCCACAAGTCTTAAAAAGTTGCCAAGTTTGAAGACCCCTGGTATAAGGAAAAGGTTCCCTCTAGTCACCCTTGACCCCTAGTGCTTCCAACTGGACCCTTTTATGACTTGTGAACTTCAACTCCCAGAATTCCTCAGCCACGCACACTGGCTCAGGAATTCTGGGAGTTCAAGTCCACAAATCTCTCTCTCTCTCTCTCTCTCTCTCTCTCTCTCTCTCTCTCTCTCTCACCTAGCAACTAGCACAGTGTTTCCAAACCTTGACAGCTTTCAGATATTTTTTTATTTTTTATATTTATTTATTTATTTATTTATTTATTTATTTATTTATTTATTTATTTATTTATGTGGACTTATCCCAGCTAGGGGATTCTGGGAGTTGAAGGCCACCCATCTTAAAAGTGCCAAGGTTGTAAAACACTGTGCTAAGTTGCTAGGCCACACTGATCCAGGCCTCCTATCTCTGAGAAGTAGATTAATAAAAGCAAGGCTTGATTTGTAATTATTATCCCCACTGTATAACATCTTTTAACGGCTGAAAAATGACCCAAGGGCAAACTTAGTTTTCTGATAAAAGGCTCTTTAGTGCTACTCAATTCTCAGGAAATGAGATTCTTTTTTTAAGTGACAAGATAAGACAAAAGAACTGGAAGGAAACACTTGTGATTTTCTTAAAAGGTCCTCACTGCCCCCCAAAAAAGTGTGTCAGAAACACCCCACTTAAGAGAGGATGGTCAAGGATAGAAGTATAATTTCTAAACCCCAATTTTAAGGATTGAAGTATTACCCCCCCCAAAACGTTTATGAAGATTTCAATAATTATGAAGAGTTTTTAAAAGGCACAATTTTAGTGCTTCATTATAGACCTACCAGCAATTCCTATAACATTCCAGACAAGTGCCTGTCTATAAGGCGTAGTGTCTTCTCCTTGAGTAAGGGGCTGGACTAGAAGACCTCCAAGGTCCCTTCCAACTCTATTATTCTATGTTCTAAGCCAGGTTAGGCCAAGCAAAAACTGTCATTCAGGGGAAGAAATCACAGTCAAAACTCATACTAAGGCATGAATTGGCAATTCCATTTCAATCCAGACAAAAAACCATGTTATTTCTTGCCTCAAGCTGCCTATTATGTATGTGTACACTTTGAGAGCAAGCAACTAAATTTCCTTTTTAATGTGTGCCATTGTGCACACGGTAAAAAACGACAAGATTATCTATTTATCTATCCATCCATCCATCCATCCATCCATCCATCCATGAACATCACATTTCCACAACAGAAAAACGGTTTTGAGTGAATTAATTTTCCAAGTCTTCTGCTTTGTTCTCAACAGAAGCAATTTGATATTTAACATATGGCTTCAAAAAAAATATCCGAACGGACCATAACTGTTGCATAATTCATATTTATCTGGCACTGGCAGCCTGTTGCAGCATTTTGAAATGTGTTAGGTTGAATGCACCTTGAGCAAGAGGCAAGCCAATTCGTATTCTTTTTTTAAAAAAAAATAAATAATCAGCAGAAACTAGTCAAGCTCTTTCAGGCCCAAACCAACATAGGAGACGCAACAAAAATAGATTCTCTACCGGTTTAACGAGAGGGTAGTAGAAAGCCTATATTAATAACGCTTAATAACAGCCCTGCTGGCTGGGGATAATGGGGCCTGTTATTGAAAGGTTTGCCTTGAGCCATAGAAAAAACCTGACAATACAACGTGGAAAAATTGTACTTCCACTGTCTCTAATTCTGGAATAGTCTTGAGTTCCCACTCAACAATTCTTCAGAAGTCAAAAACAACCCAACAGTGTCAAGAAACTGAAGACTGAAAGGGGACTTTCAAGCAAACCCAAGATGTCTGAACAAGTTCTACAACTCATGTAGAAATATATTAATTATTACATCTTCATTTGCCCATTTCCTAGCTTTTAGTCATGATTTACTAATTTGGCAAATGGTTCTCCACCCTTACACAAGGTAAACCCACTTTATTCCGCCCTTAGGGAGAGAGATGTCACCCTCCCATCGTACTGAGTCAGCAGATGAATTCCTACATCACCCAAATATTGACAAATTCTAGGTTTTTAAACCTCTCTGGGTTACAATCCTAATGGGTTTAACTTCACAGTGAGGGTCAAAACCTTTCCATTTGGCATTTTGGTGGCCAATGGGCCAAAGGGTTCCCCCCCCAGAGATGCAAATTCACTGGATTAGGTAGAATTGGGCCATTATTTCCTAACAAGTTGGATTTTTAAAATGTGATTAAAGCACACCCTTTTAATATGAATATCTGTACTTAACCAAGACACACTGCATCCTTTCCTTGAAAAGTGACCTAGTCTTCATTGCTTTTGAAGTGGCTTGACGGTTTAAGTTTTCCAGGTGGGTCGAAGTAGACCACAGGGGTGGAAATCCATAACAGAAACAGATTTACCCAGTGTATAGATTCTTACTAGCACTATATACAACTGTATACAACTTATGACCATAACTGAGGCATTTGTTAATTGAATTTTGCCCCATGTTACGACCTTTCTTGCCACAGCTGTTAAGTGAATCACTGAAATTATTAAATTAGTAGCACGGTTATTAAGCGAATCTGGCTTCCCCTGTTGACTTTGCTGGTCAGGAGACTCGGCAACCGTCGTAAGTACCAGTCAGTTGCCAAACGTCTGAATTATGACCACGTGACCCTGGGGATGCTGCAACTGTCCTACGTGTGAAAAATGGTCCTTAGTCGCTTTTTTTCAGGGCCACTGTAACTTCGAACAGTCACTAAATGAATTTTTGTAAGTCGAGGACTACCTATATAACCTATATGAGTTTCATGGGTGAAAGACATTGCCTGTTTGTTTTTTAAAGGAAAATGGAAAAGTCCAAAGTGGGGCAAAGAGGGGCCTGCTTGCTTAAGGAAACAACTGCGTGGATCAGGGTTGCAAAACCATTTTTGCAAAACAAGAAGGGTGAACAGTGAAGTCTACATCCTTTAGACCACAATTAAAAAAGAAACATTGGATTCAAAAGAACAAACTTAAGTTAGTCTTCCTCTCTGGCGGATTTATACCCGGGTTTAAATCAAAACCAGCCACCTGTTGTGGAAAGGCGCCAAAAAAAAAAAGGAGCATCCAGCCCTCCACATATCTTGTTGCTTCTGTAATCTTACGCATCGCTGCTGACACAGCTTTCATGCTCAACTCAGCAGCCCGAAGGGCCAGAAACCTGATCACACGATCCTAACTGGAGGAACCATTTCTTGCTCCGTGCCAGTTTCTGACTTGGTCTGGTATTTTTGCACAGCAGATGCTGTGACACTCTTCGAGACCTCTAAATTATGTCACCGTTTGAAGTTGAGACATATGGCCGGCTGTTCGACAAAGCAGGAATTTTGGGGGGGGGGGAACGACTCCAGAGTATGCCGCCCTGCCCTTCTTTCCCTTTGCACGGAGCAAATGTGAGACATTAAAAAAAAACCCCTCTTCTGTTTGTCTTAGCAACCCAGGATGAGGGCACACCTGGTTCCGTGCATCACACCAAGCGTTAAAAAACGTGATCCGTGGGCAAACCCAGCCCATTGCATTTTGCATACCAAAATGTAGGGGTTTGGGGGGGGGTTGTTTGTCACAAGCAAATGGCGGTGGCTTGTTCAAGAAACGACAGTGAAGCAAAAAAACGGCGGCGACGCAATGTACAAATGCAAAATCCCACGAGTATCGTATTTTATATTTAAATCATCCTGCAAGGGCATTTAGCTCTTGGGGGTGGGGTGCCTAAAGTAAGCAAGATGATCTTTGAATTGAATGGAGTGGCATTTCACTTGTGGAGACACACACACACACACACACACCTCTCTCTCTCAAAAAAAAACAACAAAAAAAAACCCTGCCTGGTATCAGCATCATTCCTCTTTTGGGGCCCAGACGAAAAAACTCCATTGTACTACCCCGGGCCTTCTGGAAACCATGTTAGCATTTCAGATCTTCAAGATACTGTTACTTTAGGGAGACATGTTGTTGTGTTACTGCACTGAACGCTGCAGACCCCACTTCTACAGCAGAAAAAAGCACAATAAATAGATCCGACTCGAAGGATGAAACCAGCGGTGGTGCTCCTTGGAGAATGCAAGCGGGCAAACGCCACTACATTAAATGACTGGGAAGCTTAAGCATCGCCCCAAAGACTTGATTTTTGTGGTGGGCACCCGAAGACGGGATTCCTGCGGTGGGCAGAGAATTCAATTCAATTCAAGAGAGCTGGCTTGGACGTGCAAGAGAAAGAAGGCCCCAGGGGTGAGTAACCTGGTTCACTCATCAGGGCAAGAGGACGAAGCTACAGACCGAGATACGGCTTATCTGGTGGCACAGAAACGCAACCTTTCTCTGGCCGGGCCCACCATTTCTGCTCAGCTGTAAAACGCCGGAGGTTTTTAAGAAGAGATTGGACAAACGTTCATCTGAGACATTATAGGTTTCCTGCTTGAGCAGAGGGGCCAGAGTAGATGACCTCCCAGGTGCCTCCCCTCTCCGTTATTCTATCCGACAGTGGGCCACGTGAACCGCTTTGGAGTCGCAGCTTGGTCTTAACTCCGTAGGCGCTGTAGAGAAACCACACAGGGGGAAGCCGGCTTGCTCCCAAACCAGCATCCCTCGTCGCTGGAAATACCAGAAGCAGTGACAGGTGGGAGATACATTGCAAGCCACTTAAACCCCCTTCTTCCCCCACCCACCCCCATGGAACAATCAGCCGCATGCCAGATTGCACTAATGTGATTTTTTCTGCAAGGGCCGGATCCTGCTCAGGAATTCAACACCAGTGAGCCAGGATCAGCTTTCCCACCCCACCCCCCACCCCCCCAAACGGCTTTGGCAGTCTGGTCCCCTTTAAAGCAGCGTCACTGCCCGTCTTTGCCTTCCTCTCGCCCGGAGAGACATCTGCAGTGCAGATTTTTGATGATGAAGAGGCAGCTTTTTCTTCCCAGGTCCTGGAGATGAAAAGCCGCCCAACCCACCCACCCACCCAGGCGATGGGAGAGGAAGGAGGGGGGGTCCTTCCAGGGCCCCCTACTTTTAGATAATCGGGTCTTTTGTCTTGCCTTCATCCCTTCTGGCAGTCTCCAAAAAGAATTTAAAAAAAGGAAAAAGATCAGAGCCAAGGGAGGGGGGGGGAAAGGAGAGGCTTTCCCACAAGCAGTTTTTAATGTATTCCTGCCCCCACCCCAAAAAGCAGCAGCAAAGAGAATTTTTTGGGGGGGGAGGGCGGAGGAGAGAAAGATTTAAATGAGAATAGATTGCCTTCTTTTGTGCCACCCAGACTCACACAGAAAGTATTTGCCTTGGAAAAACCAATGCCATTTTCTCTCTCTCTCTCTCTCCCCCCCCCCCGGGCCCCCCCACCAACTGGATCACCTGCCTGGGATGAGAATTATTTAGGATGCCGTCAAATATCCTGGACCTTTGGGCAAAAGGGAGAGAGGGAAGAAGGGGCAACAGGCGATGCTTCAGACAGGAAGCTACCTAACTGCCGCCCCCCTCTCCCCCCCCCTTGGGGACCCCCGACTGACCCAAGACAGAGCTGGCAGCATCTTCCTGCAATTGCAAGGGGAGGATTTTGTTCCCCACCTCCTGTCCATTTGGTATTTTCCCTCCCCCAATGCCCCCCAGCGAGGGAGACCATGCCAAGGTGGTGCAAAACCCACCTTCGGGCTCCATCCGCGTCTCCTATGCCTAGAATGACCATGATGATGATGATGATGATGATAATAAAAAAAATATCTAGGATTTACTTCCCATCCACCCACGTTCTCTCATCTCGGTAAGAATCCCCTCCTCGCTTTGGTAAGCCACTCCCCTCCCTGCAGTGTTAGATCAGACTGGAAGACCCCTGAAATGGAGGATAGGGGAAGGGGCTTGCAGCGGGGGGGGGGGAACCCCTCGGTGCTGCAGCACTGAAGCAGCGAGAGTTTGCCATCCTGATCGGCACACACATCACCAGACATTTTGCCAAGGATAGCTGCAATGCTCTGCTGAGCCACCCCCCCCCCCAGGTTGCTTCATGTCCCTGCTCCGGAGCATTAGCTAAGAATTTTCCACGGTGCCGTCGTGCCACGCCTGTGGCATCTGCCCAGACTCCTTGCCTGCCCCTGGGACTGTTGGCAAGCTGGCACCCCATCTCCCCCAACCGTCAATTGTTTTGGTCCACCATGCTATCTTCCGACAAACAGGGCAGCTGATCTGAATGCTAAATCTCCCATTTTCCCCCAGGCCCTGGGAACTGCCACACCCTTCTCTTCCCCCGAGGTCCTTCAGAGACCTCTTCCTAGGTGTCAACCCCTCCCCCAGCACTTTCCAGGGGGGAAAAAAATCCTTGAGGGGGGGTCTCCAAATGCACCCAGTGCATCCTCGCAGCTTTGGACTATCGTGGCTGTTCTCAAAAGGATAAAGGAGTCAGAAATATTTCTCCCAAAGAGGATGCAACCTGTGCCTATGAAAGAATTTCTCAGGATTTTTTTTTAAAAAAAGAATATTTTACATGTCGAGACTGGGCAATTTGCAAGGGGGCTGTCGCGCTGAAAACGCTGGTCATCTTAAAAGCATTGACTTGCTTTCAAATTAATGTCCCTATTACAATGGCTGCAGTCAAAAGACGCTTATTTTGAGCAGTCTCCCCTCAAATCCCACCAACTGCTACCTTTTCTCCTTGCACGATTCTTCTTGCCCTTTCCCCCACAATCTTCCAGTTTTGGGCGGAGGGGGAGGGAAGGACAATTGGAGGAAAGGTTTCAAAGCCCTGAATTTGTATCTGGATTTCAGATTCACTCCTGTTTAAAAACCACAGCGACTTTTCCCCTCCATAAAAGAGCTCTCCCCAAGCTATCAAGAAAGAGGGCTAATCTTTAAATTCCCTTTAGGAAAAGTATGCCTTCCGCCTCCTTTAGACGGTTACCAAGCCTGCAGACTGCACTGCAAAGCAAAAGAAAAAAGAGAAGGAGGCTTTGGATTGCATCCAATTGTCACTTGAATCTCATTTGGGTACCTGGAAAGTTTTTTTTTTCCCCTGCTTCCCGCTGAGGGGAGTGGCAGGCCCCAGCGACCCGGAGGGCGCCAGGTTGGAGAAGAAAAAAACACACACCTGTAATCAGCCATCACATCAACAGCCAGTTTTTGACTTTATCCTCCAGGGCAAGGTGCACATAATGGAGCCGAGGGCAGGTGGGGGGGGAATTGAAGCCAGCCTTGAGAAAAGACTGGGAAAAGGTTCATTCTTCCAAGCTTTTTAGGGTCACCACTTTAACTGGTGGTATATATCTATATATCTATAGATGGATAGAGAGCTAGAGCTTTCCGAGGTAGGTAAAATGAGGACCCAGATTGTTGGGGGCAATAAGCTGACTTTGTAATAATGCCGCTTGGGTGTGTGTGTGAAAGCCCTAATAAGCAGGCATATACATAGAATGAAGGCTACTGCTACGCTTGTAAGCCGCCCTGAGTCTTCGGAGAAGGGCGGGATATAAATGGAATAAAAAATAAAAAATAAAAATAGAGATGATAAGAGACAGATAGAGTCTTGCGTTTCAACATTGCTTTCCAGGCTGCTTTTGCTGAACCTTGCAAGCCATCTGCAGCTGTTAAGGAACTGCAAGGCAGAAAGAGACTTGAGACTTAGGCCCTCCTAGAGTCAAATAACCGTAAAAAGCGTTAATTTTATTTATTTATTATTGGGACTTATATGCCGCCCTATCTCCCGAAGGACTTACTTTAATTTATCCTGCATCAGCTAGGGGAAAAGGGGGGGGGCTCTGAAGCCCTTCCCCCCCCTCCTTTGTCTACACTGTTTAAAGGGGAGGGGGAGCAGCAGCAAATAAAATATCTGATCTCGGGGAAATAACGCAAAGGGTAGTACATCCAATTCGCTGGCCAATTCAGACTCTGCAATTTTTTCTGCGCTAGATGCAAAGCTGCACTGTAAACCTACACCCCGGTTCACCTTAATTGGGGGGGGGGAGGGGAGGAAGAGGGGAGGGGAGGAAAGCAAATAAAAATATCGAGTCTCGATTTTAAAAAAATTAATAATAATAACGCCACGGGAGCATTGCTTGGCAAATTAGCCGAGGCTGTCATTGCTTGCATTAAAAAAATGCAAGAATCCCAGGAAATGCGTCTTTCTTCCCCAGTTTCCTATCTCGTGCTTGACAACCTTATGGCTCTTCCCGTCAACGCGCACTCCCCCCCCCTCCGCCCGCGCCGCCGGCCGTTCCTTCCACTGCCCACGCTTTCCCCCCCCCCCCCCGCCGCCGTCCTTACCAGCGCAAGATTGGGGGGAACCTGCCCCCTTCAGGTCTCGTCCTCCCGACTCGGAAGAGCCACCTCCGGCAGAAGAAGAAACGAACGGGGACTGGGCGGCCGGATCAGCCATCTTCGCCTACACGACGGGAAGAAGAATAATAAAAAAAATAATAACAACGCCGACGGAACGTCTCCACCGCGCGACCGGCCCGCTCAACGGACGAGCACCGACTGAGCAACCTGAGGCGACGAGGTCGCAGTGCGCAGGCGCGAGGAGGAGGGCGGTGAGCAAAACGTGCCGCGAAGGGGCGGGTCGGGCTTGGGCGTTCCTTTTCGGCGCGCAGGCGCAGCGAGGGAAGAGGGCGGGAGGAGGCGTGTCTTTGGGCTGTCAAATTTTTTTTAAATTTTTTTTTATTTAATAATAATAATAATAAACCTTTATTGTCAAAGTACAACATGTGTACATTGAGATTAGCTGAGCCTCCCCCCGTGCTGTCTCCCCCCAACACACAGTGACAACAAACCCTCCATCCCACCACACTGTGTGAAACAACTACACCACACACCGGCCTCCCAAGTCAATTCTGCATAAGATTATGTCCCATTTAAAAGCCTAACAGCCCACGGATAAAAGCTATTTTTCAGCCTGTTGGTACGGCTGGCTATATTCCTATATCTCCTACCGGATGGTAGGAGAGTAAAGAGGTGTGAGTCCAGGGTGTGAGTCATCCCTGAGAATCTTCCTCACTCTTCCAAGGCAACGAGCCCTGGCGAGGTCATCCAGTGGTGTCAGGGAACAGCCCACAATTCCTTATTTTTGGATAAGGAATTTGTAGATGTATACACAAGCTGATTTTAACTTAAATAAATAGGGAAGTTGCTAAGCATACCGATGTAGCTTGGTTGTTGTTAGAGGGGAACTGAACGTGAGTTTTTAGCTGCCCAAGAGTTTAGGAAAGATGATGTCAATGTTTTGTTTTTTTTAAAAAAGGTTTATGCTATTTTTAATGCCATTTTAGAGATGACCTATTGGGTTAGTCTGTTTTCATTGTAAAGCATGGCCTTTTATTGGATGGCATGTCACCTGAAACGTCATTGTTTTAATAGGAAAAAGCAGACATGCCTCTTAATGATAATGGTATTATAAGGTCATTGGTTTGAGAGCTTGTTCTTGACTAGTCTATTCTCAGCAGTCAGTTTTTTCCTTTTGAATTTTAGATGTGTTTTTTTTTAATGACATCCTGTTATTGCACTGATGTTTTCATTGGGTTAACCATTCCAGGCTTTGCTGAGGTTAGATGGGTGGATCTATAAATATAGCCCATGCGGTAAATAAATAATAAGAATGACCTTGGAAAAGTCATGGGGGGTTTCTGAGGACTGTAGGCTGGACCTAGAAAGGTGTTTTGTTTTGTTTTTTGAAAGGAGACCATTTTTATAGGATGCGTGTTCTTTCCTTTGTAATGTGTCCAGGAACTCATCAGCAGACTATCAGAAAATGTAAATTTAGCTCTAAAACAAGCCAAACAGTGTTATGTTTTTCATACATAATCCATACAAGTAGTTCCTTCACTTACAATCTTTTGTTTAGAGCAGTGAAAAAAGGGACTTAGGTCGTGACTTTGCATTTACCAACTTGCAGTATCCCCAGGCTCAAGTGATCAAAATTCGGGTGCTTGGCCCCCTGGCATGTATTTAAGATGGTTGCCGCATCCTAGGATCACCATTTGTGACTTTCCTACCAGCTTCCAAGAGGCAAAGTCAATGGAGGAAGCCACAATTTACTTAACAACTCTCTGATTCACTTCATGTCTGTAGCAAAATAGGTTGTAAAATTGAGCGGGCCAAGTTTGAAGACCCCTGATATAAGAAATATATTACCAACCAACCCTAACCCTAACCAACATCCAGATTCAGTCACAGCTTTGTTCCATATATTGTATTAACCTTGTGAACTCTAAAGCTTCCTCCTTCCGTTATGTAGGTGGGGTTTTTTATTGTCATTTTATTGGGGTTTTAATATGTATTGATTGTTTTTTGTGGGCATGTATTTAATCATTTTTTAACTTTTGTAATTCTGTATTTTTATTCTTGCCCTGTTCACTGCCCTGAGTCCTTCGGGAGAAGGGCGGTATAGAAATATTATTAAATTAAATTAAATTAAATTAAATTATTCAAGATGGACAGTGATTAATACTTATGTTACTCATATGCAAGGGTGTAGGTCTATACATATGTTGTATATAGTATGTTTTAAATGTGTGTTATGTAAGTAAGTAACCCTTGAGAGCAAGCAACTAAATTTCATTTTTAATGTGTGCCAACAGGAAAAAATGACAATAAAGGTGATCTAATTTGGTTAATTGCAGAAATTAATTATCATTGATTGTTTTAAAACTCTGCCTAGACAGCTGTGCAATGTTAATTTCCAGGCCTTGCAGTTCTCTGTGCATCCTGCAGAAGGGTCCCACTACAAAACCTATCATCCCAGGGCTGGGAACGATGGGGAGAGGCTGCACTGCCTCCCTCCACCTCCCTCCCTGCGCGCCCCCCCCCCAAATTCCCATTGGGAAAGGCACACACCGACTCTGCACGTTTTTCCTCCCGGCTAATGCCCATTTGCCAAAGTCGGACTCCATCTCCCGAAAGGCTTTGCGCCAGAGCCTGCCCGTCTTCTCGCGGGCGTTGTAGTTCTCCCGGATCCTCCTTCCGGCAGGGGCGCCCTGGAGGCGGACTACATTTCCCGGCGTGCCTCTCTCTCGAGGAGCCCTTTTTTTTTTCTCCCCCTCCTACCTTGCCCGGCTGCCCGCGCCTTCTTCTCCCCGCGTGGTGCCGGCTCCGCCTTTGGCTTGCTCGGCCATGGGGCGGGAAGAAGGGCGGGCGGGAGGCGGCTCCGTGTCATTCCTTCGGCGTTAGCAGCGGGGACTCATCAGACTGGAGGCGGCCGGTAGGGACCCCCCCCTCCCCTGGTTGCAATAGGCAGCCTCTTCATTGCACCTTCCTCCTTTTTTGGGGGGGTGGGGAGGGGGAAATGCCCGGGGCACCTTTCTTCCCCTGGGGTGGGGTGGGGGGCAGGGAGGAGAGATCTCTTTTCCCCATCCCCCCCCCCAGTATGCAAGGTGTCCAACCCCACTTCCCCTAATCCCCAGCCAGGGACAGCACTGGGGACCCCTCCCCCACTTTCCAATGCAGGTCGTGCAATAGCTGGCCCTTAGCCAAGTTGGTTGGGGATGATGGGCTTGGGACGCCAAACATCCGGAGAGCGCTCTTGGGTGTTGAGCTGCTTGCAGCTGATCAAGGTAGAAGCAGCTTGGAGAGAGGAGAGGAGCTATGTAGATTATTATTCCTTTCCGCCCCCCCCCCTTTTCTCTAATTGCAATCCTGCCCCCCCTTTTCTCTAACTGCAATCCTGCCCCCCCTTTTCTCTAATTGCAATCCTGTCCCCCCTTTTCTCTAATTGCAATCCTGCCCCCCCTTTTCTCTAATTGCAATCCTGTCCCCCCCTTTTCTCTAATTGCAATCCTGTCCCCCCTTTTCTCTAATTGCAATCCTGCCCCCCCCCCTTTCTCTTATTGCAATCGTGAGCGCTTTATAGGGGATGTGGCATTTAATGCTTCATTATGGTTGGAGCTTAACAAGATCTTGCACGCCCGAATCACCTAATCCTCACTGTTTTTGCTTGGGGAGGGGGAGAAGAGGCAGGTTGTGCAAACTCACCCATCTTGTACTTGAAGAAGTGCCAGCAGGGTTTGCGAACCATAAACAACCTTATCTATGTCCTGGATAAAGATTCTGATGCAAATCGCTCCCTATCATTTCATGCAAAAAAACCCCCCACAAAAAACGAAATTGATCCCAGAGGAGGCTGTGCGATTTTATTTTTTATTTTTTTCCTCCAGTGGTCTGTTTCTCCATCTTCCTTTGATGTAAGACTTAGGGCATTTTTTTTAAAAAAATGGCTTATTGGATTGGGATAAGTGTCTGTTCCGACTTAAAGAGTTAAGTGGAAAGACCTCAACCGGTTTTTCAACATGTTTCCTCATCGCTGTCTTGGTTAAAAGTTGTGGGTCCGGTTGCAATCCTTTGGCAATGGGGATAATGGGCACAACTGAACACGACATTTCTGTTCCCGAGCGAGACGCTTGTTAAATGGCTTTTGGCCCAGCTTATGATTCTTGCCACGGTTGTTAAGTTGTTCACTTAGTAACACCGTCGTTGAATGAATCTGGCTTCCCCATCGGCTTTGCTTGTCAGAAGGTCGCAAAAAGGGATCACTGTTAACATCAACATCATATGAACCAGTTGCCAAGCATTTGAATTTTGACCACGTGACTATGGGGAGGCTGCAATGGCCGTGTGAAAAATGGTCTAAGTTACTTTTCTTCAGTGCCATTGTAACTATGAACGGTCATTAAAAGAACGGTTGTAAGGCAAGGACTACCTGTAATTCTGAAATCTGCCTGGTCTTCTGCAAATAATTAGAGCGTTCAGCGTCCGCTGTCTTGACCACTGCATGGGGTGGTTTGAACTGAAAGCAGTGGCTGATTAATCCAGATCTGGGGGACCTAACTCCCATCATCCTCGCCAGCTCAGATGTTTGGGCATTGATGGGGTATATAATCTATAATTAAGCCTTCTTTCAGCTACCTAATTTCAAAGCTTTATTTGAATTGTGTTTTATCTAGAGCAGTGTTTCTCAACCCTGACTGCTTTAAATTGCGTGGACTTCAACTCCCAGAATTCCCCAGCCAGCAAGCTGGCTGGGGAATTCTGGGTATTGAAGTCCACATAACTTAAAAGTGACCACCATTGAAAACCATTGATCCAAACTGACTGAGTTAGCTTTGAAACATTTTAAGGAGTAAACGTCTTAGCCAATTGTAGTTGGAGATCTTTTCGTGCAAAGAGAATAAAATGCCAATGACTGTGAGTTTCAAGTGCTTGAATATTCCTTTCAAGATCAGAAACAATGCCTCCTTGCTTTTTTTGAGGAAGCACAAATGGGTCCATGCAAGGAGCTGCAGTCCCATCAGCTCAGCCTTCTTGAGAAATCAGCAAGGCTTTCCCTGCGTGATCCTCTCAGTTTGACCACAGCTGGGTCACAACAAAGCAAAAAAAAATATGCATGTTTCTCTTCCATCTTCCAAACTGGAGCGTGGATCTTTTTGTCCTGAGGTGGACGAAGCCTTAGAACCACGCTGGTGAAAGGCCAGACAGCCGTGGTTTGCCTGGTACAAAGCAACTTCCTGGATCCTGGGATTTTCAGGATGGAACCTCCATGGATAAGGGCATTGTACCTGTAAGGCCCAGTTTGTTGCAAAAAAAAATAACGAGCTACAGGCACAGAAATTAGAAGAATAACAGAATTGGAAGGGACCATGGACGTCTTCTAGTCCAAACCACTGCATGAGCAGGAGACCCTATACCATTTCAGACAATCTCATCTTAAAAACCTCCAGTGTTGGAGCATGCACAACTTCTGGAGGCAGGTTGTTCCACAGGTTAATTGTTCTAACTGTCTGGAAGTTTCTCCTTAGTTCCAGGTTGCTTCTCTCCTTGATTAATTTCCATCCGTTGCTTCTTGTCCTGCCTTCAGGCACTTTGGAGAATAGATTGACTCCCTCTTCTTTGGGGCAGCCCCTGAGATATTGGAAGACTGCTATTATGTCCCCCCTGGTCTTTCTCTTCATTAACCTGGACCTACCCAAATCCTGCAACTGTTCTTTATATATCTTAGTCTCCAGCCCCCTAATCATCTTCGTTGCTCTTCTCTGCACTCTTTCCGGAGTCTCAACATCTTGTTTACGTGGTGGTGACCAAAACTGGATGCAGGATCCCAAGTGTGGCCTTACCAAGACTTTATAAAGTGGTCCTAACACTTTGCGTGATCGTGATTCTATTCCTCTTTTAGTTTCCTACTTTGCTTGCAAGCTCGGTTAAAAGATCCTACCGGTGACTGGATGCTGGTGGAGAAAACAGAGGTGGCATGGAGGTTTTGCTTAAAAGAAAAACTTCAGATCCGTGCTCTCTCTTTGCTCCAGAATGCCAAAGAGACGAGGAGTGGCCTTGATTTCTGACTCACTTCATCCAGAGGCTTGGCTGGCAGAGTCTGGTATGTGAGTGGATTGTGCTTTTTGGCTCAGTGTGTATCTGTGTGTATACACCAGGACCCAGAGCTGCCTTCTTCCTTTCACGGAAGTTAGTCTTTCAAAAGAAGTGTGAAAAGGCCCATCCCAATTTTTCTGCTGGCCAAAACAAGCCTGAAACAATTACGTCCCGGGATTTCCAACCCTCAAAAAAAAAACACCCCAAATTGGAGAGAAACAGCCCAGAGAAGGGAAAAACCCCACCCCTTGCGGAAAATAAAATAAAATATATGTTTGGAGGAGAAGGAATAGCTAACTTCTACGCCTGCTGTGTTTGCTTCCATTTCAGTGTAGGTTTTCTTTAAGGAGGAGCGGGGAGGGAAAAAGGATTTTCTCCAAATTTGGCCTCTGTCCCAGCTCTTGGTTTTCCGGAAAACTGAAAGAAAGGAGAGCCATTTTAATTCTGCAGAAGTGGTTTTAAAAGCCTCGTGTGCCCTATTTAGAGGAATTGTGCCATCCCACCATCTTCAAATTTCTTTTGGTTTGCCCCCTCCAGTTCTTCTCCTACCCTTTTGGTTGTTGCTGTCTGTTTGTGCAAAGGGCCCTTTTGTGTTCCCCTTAGTTTATTGGTTTTTTATTACAGTTAGTCCTTTCTGAGCCCCAAATTCCTGTTGCTGACCGGGATATTTGTTAAGTGGGTTTTACGACCTTCCTTGCCGCATTTGTAAAGTGAATCCTTGCAGCCGTTAAGTTAGGAACACCGTCGTTAAATGAATCTGGCTTCCCCATTGACTTTGCTTGTCAGAAGGTCGCAAAATGGGATCCCGTGACCTCGGGACACTGCAACCGTCATAAATACGAGTTTCGTTGCCAAGCGTTTGAATTTTGATCACCCTAATTGTGAAAGACGGTCCTGCGTCGCGCTATTTCCAGCACCGCTGTAATTTCAAACCGTCTCTAAACGAATGGTTTTCAGCGGATAAACTACCTGTGCTCCTTTTCAATTCTTTGACGTAAGTGCAGCTGGTGCATCGGACTTAGATAAAAGAATTCTGAAATTTTAACAGCCTGGTTAACGGGGAGTGATGTTGATTGATGTGAAGAACCATAACTTCCTACGGAGTTTTGCAAGAAATTGCCAACAATGAGGATTTTTAAGGTTAGGAGAACAGCCAGCCTCCTGAAGTTCTCCAGATGTTTTGGACTTCTGCATTCTCCTCGCCACCCACGATGCTGATAAGATCTGAAATCTTATCTTTCTGGACAAGTCACCCCTAAAAAAAGTCCCAATTTTCTTTGCCAAAAGTCCTTGGCATTTCCAAGAATGCCTGACCCAGCCTTCCTGAACAGATAGGAGAAAGAAGGACTTGTATGGGCCTTGAGTAATTTATAACAATAGTATTAAAAAAGGGACATTTCTGCTGGGCTTTTGAACTCAGGATGCTCCAGGTCATCTGAAAGAAAGATTTAAAAGAGTAATGTCCTTGCTTAAAATCTAAAACACGCAATACAGATAGAAGAGAGTCTCGCCAACAGATGTATCTTCAAACAGAGAGTTTGCTGATAGGCTAAAAGTGGCTTCTAAAATAACTAAGGCCCAACAGATGAGTTTCGATGAGATTGATTTTTATCTTAACGCTTTTATTATCTTTACAATTGGAACTGCACCCGGATATTCGCCTCCCCGGTGCTAGGAAAAAAAACAACTGCCGGCTGAATTTGCTCCCGTGCAAATTCGTGCACGGAGGAGGAACTGGGTGGACGGCGGCTGGAAGGATGCAAAACATCTCGGCGATTGTGCTTTTCTGGAACCCGTCTCCGTTGCCGTGGAAACGGACCGCCTGGAACACACTTGAGCATCTGGGATGGGAATCAGCCTTCAAATGGATGCTCTCCTTGGCTTCCTCTCGGCGTGAATCCCTGTGAGAGCCCAGAAGCAGCAGCAAAAGGGGGCTAGGAACTTGCACCCACTTTTACAAACAATGCGTACAAATCTCACACTCTTAAGCTTGCTTGGGCCATCCAGCCCAACTGTCTTTAAGATGGGAGTGGTCTCTGCGGATGAAATACGGAGCTTTGTCTGTGACTTTTAACAGGATTGAATCTGAAATCCACACACAGATTCTGGGCTTTTCTTTGGGGGGGGGGGAAAACCCCTTGGGTATCTGATGCGGGGGTTCCTATGTACAGGTAGTCCTCTACTTACAACAGTTCATTTAATGACTGTTTAATGCTAAAAAAATGTGATTCGTGACCATTTTTCACACTCACGGCCGTTGCAGCATCCCCCAGGTTCAGGTGATCAAAATTCAGACGCTCGGCAACTGACTCATACTTACAACGGTTGCGGGGTCACGTGATCACTCTTTTGCGGCCTTCTGACAAGCAAAGTCCATGAGTGAAGCCGGGTTCACTTCACAACCATGTGGCTAACTTAACAAGTGTCCTGATTTCCCTTAAGACCCCTGGCAAAAAAAGGGTGGTAAAATGGGGCAAAAAAACAAAACCATCCCTGTCTTGCTTAGCGACAGAAATGCTCCATTGTGCTCGTAAGTCGGGGACTACCTGTGTCTTTTTCTTGGCCCGGTGGGTCCACAGAGCAAGAATGACGCTAGGTTTTGTGTGCGAAGGATTGCTTTCAGGTTTCGTGCGATGGGTTGGCTAAGAAGAGCAAGACTTAAGGGGAAAAAATGCTGCTTTTTTTTGCAATGCTCTTGTCCTCCTGTTGCTTTGCTGTTTAAACCCGGCTGCATCTCAGAGAAAAAGCATTCTGTTTATCGGCACGGAGTGTTTGTGTCTCCGCTTCAAAGCAACAAAGTGTGTCATTGCACTATGGCATGGGAAGGGAACATGAACCTCATTTAGCGCAGTGGTTTTCAAAGTTGGATGCTTTAAGACGGGCGGACTTCAAATCCCAGAATTCCTCAGCTAGCTGGAGAATTCTGGGAGTTAAAGTCCACCCATATTGAAGCGTGCAGGCTGGGGAATTCTGGGAATTGAAGTCCACCCAGCTTAAAGTTGCCAGCTTTTAGAAACACCAGTCTAGTCCAACTTTCTGGAGTGATGGAGGAAAACCAATTCCAGTATCCATGAGAGGTGATTATCTACCCCATTCTTTAAAAACCTCCAGAAATGGAAAACCCACAGCCTGTGGAGGTAGACTGTTTTGCAGATCTTACTGTAATAAGTACATAGGCATTTACCATAATAGGAATGTAGGTAGATAAGTAGTTAGAGAGATAGAGAGATGAAGATAGAGAGATAGGTATAGATAGATAGATAGATAGATAGATAGATAGATAGATAGATAGATCGATCTTTTTAACTCCATGGCCTTGTTATATAAATATCTCTTAATTGGTTTTTCAGGAATGCAGAAGATTGAGCTGAAATAATGCATTATGAAAAGAAAATCAATAAAGTACGCTTAATGTGTTTTGTTTATGCGCTCTCAGTGGTTCATTGCAAAATTGTTTTTATCAAACAGGCTTGTCAATGTTTTGAGACTGGCCAGGCCCCCGTAGTGTAAATATCAACATTCTTTACATTTTAAGAAGTTGCATAGAGACACAAAAGCAAGCCCCAGATGTAATTTCAGCAAACAACCACGTGTGTGTTATATAAGTTGTGGTATGGGGGGGGGGGAAATCATGAGGTTGAAATGTCTTTCCTTTGTTTGGCAAGCAAGGATTCGTGTTTGGGAATGGAAAATGTTTAGACGTGGAAATAATATCACAGTGGAAGAATTTCTGAGGACAAAGCATTTTTTGTCTCTTGTTTTAGTCCAATTTTTCTGAATTGTATTTTGCCTTAATTGTAAAAAAAGAGACCAACGTGCTTTCGCTTCTCGCCCCTGAAAAAGCTCTTAACGTGTTCTCCAAATTCTGGAACAAATAGGTTTGTTCCATCGCTGGAGAGTTTGAAGAAGAGTTTGGACAGCCATTTGTAAGCAATGCTACATAGGGCCTCCTGCTTGAATGGGGTTGGACTAGAAGACCTCCAGGGTCCCAGGGAATAAAATAAATAAAAGCATGCGCCAACCTTAAACGCTGTTGTCCATCCGTTTTCCTTTCTGGACTGGAACAGGAGGCGATGCCATGGTGGGAACCAAGCCGTTTCCTGTGCAGATCGTGCTGGTCCACAAAGAAGAACATTCCTTTGAGTTGGACGAGAAGGCCTTGAGTCAAGTCCTCCTGCAGGATGCCATCCGTGACCTCGACGTGGTGGTGGTGTCCGTGGCGGGCGCTTTCCGCAAGGGCAAGTCTTTCTTGCTGGACTTCCTTTTGCGTTACCTGTACACACAGGTAAGCTTGGCTGCCAGTCGCGTATTGGAGCAGTACCATATTTCGGTCATCACTGTATACCCTTTGGTGACGTCCAAGTTGCACTTTGCGTGTTGTTGTACCTGTGGGCGCTCAGTGGATCTGGGATTCAAGGCAGTTTCTTAAAGGAGCCAGGAAGCAATTTCTGTCCCAGAGAACTTTTTTTTTAATCTCCCCTTTGACTTTAGGTGTCTTGAGATCATCTAGATTTTTGCATGAAACACTTATTGCCAATTTGTTCTTGGTTTTAACTGTCGGGGTTTTCCAACCGTGGCAGCTTTACAAGGAATGGACTTGAAGTCACGGGATTTCTGAGGCAGCATTGGCGGATGGGGAATTCTGGGAATTAGATGTCCACCCATCTTAAAGCATGCTGGCTGGGGAATTCTGGGAGTTGAAGTCCACCCATCTTAAAGCGTGCCGGATGGGGAATTCTGGGAGTTGAAGTTCAACCATCTTAATGCATCCCAGATGGAGAATTCTGGGAATTAGATGTCCACCCATCTTAAAGCGTGCCGGATGGGGAATTCTGGGAGTTGAAGTCCACCCATTTTAAAGCGTGCTGGCTGGGGAATTCTGGGAGTTGAAGTCCACCCATCTTAAAGCATGGTGGATGGGGAATTCTGGGAGTTGAAGTCCACCCATCTTAAAGCATGGTGGATGGGGAATTCTGGGAGTTGAAGGCCACTCATCTTAAAGTATACTGTATGGGGGATTCTGGGAGTTGAAGGCCACCCATCTTAAAGTTCGCCACGGTTGGGAAACACCTAGAGAAGGAATAAACTGTGTTTGAATCTGGATGTCGTTGCCTCTTTTCTGCAATTCAGCAAAGGAGAGCTGCTTTCCACTTAGAAAATGGGACTCAGCAAGCCAAGGCTTGTTGCCGTTCCTTTGCAATCATTTTATTCTATGGTGGGAAGATTGCATAAGAGTTTTTCTCCTTATACAAAGCTTCTATTCTACTCCCATGACTAACAGTTTGAACTCAGGGATCAGAGACTGCGATCCAAATCTTTTTTTTTTTTAATTTTCTTTTTGACCCTGCCTCTTGCAGCCGGGCGTTTCCCAGAGGTGCAGACAAATCATATTTATCATCCCCAAATTATTTCCCAAGTAGCTTGATCAATTGATCCAGAGCTCTGCTGAGCCTCCCCCACCCCCATCTTCCACCCCCCCACCCCCAAAAAATCTTATTTTCATCCTGTGGGGGTCCTGAAAAAAGTCTATAAACTCCTTTTTTTATTTTTGTAAAAAAAGAGATTTTTCTCCGCCTCCCAGAGAAACGTCTATTCCAGAGAAGAGAAAAACCTTCTTTTGACCCAACGGACCTTGGGATGCCGGAGACGTCAGTCGCATGCTGACCTGGAAAGATGGGAGTTGTAGTCCTTTCGGTCTGCGAAGCCCTCCTTGAGAAAATCTGGGCGGAAGCACCATCGTCAGAAGGCAATGTTTGGTCTCATGATCCTCAGAGGCTTTCCGGAGGCCCTTTTTTTGACCCTGCGGTGTTTTGTTTTTTCCTACAGAAAGAAGACAGCAGCGTTGATTGGCTGGGGGTGGGGGATGAGCCCTTGATGGGCTTTTCCTGGCGAGGGGGCTCCGATCCCGAGACCACCGGCATTCAGATCTGGAGCGAAGTCTTCATCGTGAAGAAGCCAAACGGGAAGAAGGTAAAAGCAGGAGTGGCTACGGAAGGAAAGGAAAGGCCAGCTTGCAAAAAAAATAGATCTGAGTTTCAGGGCTGAAAGCAGAGCCTTTGTCTCACCTGGGAAGAAGAGAAGAACAGAGTTGGAAGGGACCCTGGAGGTCTTCTAGTCCAACCCCTTGCTCAAGCAGGAGACCCCGTACAATTCCAGACAAGAGGTTGTCCAGTCTCTTCTTAAAAGCCTCGAGTGATGGAGCACCCACAACTTCTGGCTGAGTGCTTCTAGTTCTAGGTTGCTTCTCTCCTTGATTAATTTCCATCCGTTGCTTCTTGTCCTGCCTTGAGGTGCTTTGGTGAAGAGGTTGACCCCCCCCTTTCCTCTGTGGCTGCCCCTCAAATATTGGAAGACTGCTATCGTCACCCCTAGTCCTCCTTTTCATTAAACTTGTTGTTGTTAGCTGCGAAGTCATGTCCGACGCCTCGCGACCCCATGGACCACGTTCCTCCAGGCCTTCCTGTCCTCTACCATCTTCTGGAGTCCATTTAGGCTCAAGATAGATGATAGATACATATATAGATACATAAAGTAGATGGAAGATGGATGGATGCATGGATGGATGCATGGATGGATGGATAGACAGACAGACAGATAGAAAAAGAGACACATAGGTAGAGGGAGAGATGATGGATGGATGGTTGGATAGATAGACAAATAGATGATGTTGTTGTTAGCTGCGAAGTCATCTCCAACCCATCACGACCCCATGGACCACGTTCCTCCAGGCCTTCCTGTCCTCTACCATCTTCTGGAGTCCCTTTAAGCTCACACCTCCCGCTTCAGTGACTCCATCCAACCACCTCCTTCTCTGTCGTCCCCTTCTTCTATTCTCGATCTTTCCCAGCATTAGGCTCTTCTCCAGTGAGTCCTTCCTTCTCATTAGGTGGCCAAAGGATTTGAGTTTCCGCTTCAGGATCTGGCCTTCTAAAAAGCAGTCGGGGTGGATCTCCTCTAGGACCGACCGGTTTGATCGCCTTGCAGTCCGAGGGACTCACAGGAGTCTTCTCCAGCACCACAGTTCAAAGGCCTCGATTCTTTGGCGCTCGGCCTTTCTTACGGTCCAACTTTCACAGCCATATATTGACTATACGCACTTTTGTTGGCAGGGTGATGTCTCTGTTTTTTAGTGTGCTGTCTAGGTTTGCCATGGCTTTCCTCCCCAGGAGCAAGCGTCTTTTAATTTCTTGTTTCATTAAACCAGACAGACCCAATTCCAGCAACCGTACTTCCTATGTTTTAGCCTCCAGTCCAAAACACCAGGCGCTTTTCCCCCTGCAACGTCCTTTAATTTTTAATGTGGCTAAACTTGATAAATGTAACCCGTTTAAACCAAAGCTCTCTTTTGAGATCCTTCATCATTTTTAAAAGTGGGAAGGGAATTTGAAAAGAAAACATTTTAAAAGAGCATTCCTCTGTTAAATCTGTTTCATGGGTCTGCTGCAAAAATCATTTCCTCTAGATGAGGGGAAACGAAGGTCTTGTGTTTTTTTTTGGGGGGGGGTTTACATATTTGATCTCAAGAAAGCCATTTGGGGTTTTCCACCCCCCCCTTTGGTGGGGAATCCCCTTACTCATCTAATTTTGTAGATCGACCGATTGGCCCAAGATAGGATGACCCATTCAGAATTTGAACTTTTCGTCTTGGAAGTTCAAGGTTTGAATTCCAACCATAAATTGTAAATATTCAAAATAAATAAATAAATCTCTCGCTTGCAGGTCGCTGTTGTGCTGATGGACACCCAAGGGGCCTTTGACAGCCAGTCCACCGTCAAAGACTGCGCCACCATTTTTGCCCTCAGCACCATGACCAGCTCCGTTCAGGTGAGCTGCCGTGCGTTCGCTTGTTAGACAGCCCCTCCGTTTGCAGCTAGAGGTGATTGGCAAGTTAGGAAAACTGGCATGGAGGGACCAGAGTGCAAGGGGTTAGCAGAAGATCTTGATGCCCCTAGAGACTCTCCCTCTCCCTCCCTCCCTCTCCCTCCCTCTCTCTCTCTCTCTCTAGTTTTATCTAGTCATCCATCTCTTGCGTTCTGTCTGTCTTCATATCTGTTTATGTCTGTCTGCCTGCCTGCTATCTATCTATCTATCTATCTATCTATCTATCTATCTATCTATCTATCTATATCATTTTCTTTATCTTTCCATATCATCTATCCATCTCTCTCTCTCTCTCTCTCTCTCTCTCTCTCTCTCTCTCTCTCTCTCTCATCTATCCATCCATCCATCCATCTATCTATCTATCTATCTATCTATCTATCTATCTATCTATCTATCTATCATTTTTATCTTTCCATATCATCTATCTGTCTGTCTGTCTGTCTTATCTATCTATCTATCTATCTATCTATCTATCTATCTATCTATCTATCTATCTATCTATCTATCTATCTATCTATCTATCTATCTATCTATCTATCTATCATTTTTATCTTTCCATATCATCTATCTGTCTGTCTGTCTGTCTATCTATATCTATCTATCTATCTATCTATCTATCTATCTATCTATCTATCTATCTATCTATCTATCTATCTCCATCCACCCACCCACCCAACCATTTTATATATGCCCATCTCACATACCTGATTCTTGACAGCTTGCAGAATTAAAACAAAATGCCTAAAAACCTGAAAGCATAACAACCCTACGAGCACTGAGACAATACAGGTAGTCTTTGAGTCATAACCACAATTGAGGTCGGAACTTTAATTGCTAAATAATGTGCTTGTTAAGCAAGTTGTGCCCAATTTTATGGCTTTTTTTTGCTGCGGTTGTTAAGCAAACAGTTAACTTTGTACACCATTCCCTTCCTTCCCAGATTTACAACTTGTCCCAAAACATCCAAGAAGATGACCTCCAGCAGCTGCAGGTAGGCAGGACCTCCGTAAAGTGTGTTATCTTTTCATGTAACTGGTCCTCAGTGTTGCTGTCTTATCTCTTTGTGCAGCTCTTTACCGAATACGGGCGTCTGGCCATGGACGAAATCTTTCTCAAGCCGTTCCAGGTATGCATTCAGTCGATCGGGAGTTGGGGGGGAGAGTCTGCCTGTGTACCCCCTCTTCTTGGTGGCAGCCCCTCAAATATTGGAAAACATACCCAATTCCTGCAACCGTTCTTCCTATGTTTTGGCGTCCAGAACTTTCCTCACCACATAATCCTGGCACTTAAACTGCCTTCTCTGCAGAAAAGGGAGATTTCTGTGCCCTGGAGTGGGCACAGCTGGCAGCAGGCAAGTCTTGGGATGCAGAAGTTTAATCTGAGCCTTCTTCCTTAATGCAGACCCTGATGTTCCTGGTGCGGGATTGGAGCTTTCCATATGAGTATAACTACGGCTTAGAGGGAGGCATGACTTTTCTCGATAAACGTCTGGAGGTAAAACCTAAACAAAAATAACCTCCCAGCCACTGGGACTGCAGCTGGCTGGGGGATTCTGGGAGTTGAAGTCCACCCCTCTTAAAGCATGCTGGCTGGGGGATTCTGGGAGTTGAAGTCCACCCCTCTTAAAGCATCCTGGCTAGGGAATTCTGGGAGTTGAAGTCCATCCCTCTTAAAGCATGCTGGCTGGGGGATTCTGGGAGTTGAAGTCCACCTCTCTTAAAGCATGCTGGCTGGGGAATTCTGGGAGTTGAAGTCCACCGCTCTTAAAGCATGCTGGCTGGGGGATTCTGGGAGTTGAAGTCCACCCCTCCTAAAGCACACTGTCTGGGGGATTCTGGAAGGATTTATGTTCCTTGCAGATGGCTGGTCATCTGCATCCTTTTAGAGAGTCATTGAGGCCACTTGGAGGTTTACCTGTGTCCTCAGGGTCACCTGACCGGTGCAAATGGGTGTGGAACACACTCCTTTCAGCAGTTCTACGAAGACTCTACACCCATTTGCACCACTCAGGTGACCCCGAGGACACAGGTAAACCTCCAAGTGGCCTCAACGACTCTCCAAAAGTGCACAAATGACCAGCTGTCTGCAGGGAATATAAATCCCTCCACTCCCCACCATCCTGCTAGAGTTGAAGAAGCTTCTTGGAGGAGAAGCAAAATGTCTTCAAAGAAAAACAAGATAGTCCGCTTGCTTCCTGAAAAAGCACCTTTGGGACAACCCGGATCGGGATGCCTGAGAATCTAGACATTTAGCTTTGCATTTTGGGATGGACTTCTTTCAAATGGTGCGGGAGTCTGAACGGATTTCCCCCAAACATTGCTGACTATAGTTTATAGAGAAAGGTTTTATTTTCTAAACCTGCTGATCCTGGCATTTTTTTTTACTATTATTAATACGAAGGACAGTGTTGGGTTTGAATAAAAGAGAATTTTTGTAGCTCAGGGCTGAAATGAGGGGTTGTTGAGGCTCTTTGGGTTTGGTCGTTTTCTTGCAGACGTTTCATGACCCAAACTAGGTAACATCATCAGCGCTAGTCGGCGCTGGGTTTCGTGGACCTATTCTGAATTCTCCTTCCTTTCTCCCACAAGGTGAAATCTCACCAGCACGAAGAGATCCAGAACGTTCGCAAACACATCCATTCCTGCTTCACCAACGTCAATTGTTTCCTTCTGCCCCATCCGGGACTCAAAGTGGCCACTAGCCCGAATTTCGACGGCCGTCTGAGTGGTAAGAGCTGGAATCTCTGAAGGAGTTGGGTCTCGATATGAAAAGGATCCTGCCTCTCAAAACATGGCTTTGTGCTGCAGATCCAAAAGCCGGAAAAACTCTCTTTGGAAAAGGGTCTCTCAAATTTATTAAAAGCATTTCCGGGTGTGGTTCTCTGTTTGGCTTCTGTTTTGTGGTCTCCAAACTTGGCAACTTTAAGACTTGTGGACTTCAGCCGGCTGGCTGAGAATTCTGGGAGTTGAAGTCCACAAAGTCTTAAAGTCTTTGGGAGACCTTTGTTCTCGTCTTATGTAAAGAAGGACTAGGGGTGACATGAAAGCAGTATTCCAGTGTCTCAGGGGCTGCCCCAAAGAAGAGGGAGTCAAGCTCTTCTCCAAAGCGCCCGAAGGCAGGACAAGAAGCAACGGATGGAAACTAGTCAAGGAGAGAAGAAGCAACCTAGAACTAAGGAGAAACTTCCTGCCAGCGAGAACAGTTAACCAGCGGAACGGCTTGCCACCAGAAGTTGGGGTTGCTCCATCACTGGAGTTTTTTTTTTAAGAAGAGGCTGGACAGCCATTTGTGCAGAACGATAACGCGGTTTCTTGCTTTAGCAGAGGGGTGGACTAGAAGACCTCCAAGGTCCCTTCCAACTTACATCCAACAGATGTAAGATGTCAAGGTAGCGAAGTAGAATTAGCTGATCTGATTTTTTTTTTTATTACATTTATATCCCACCCTTCTCCGAAGACTCAGGGCGGCTTACAAGCTTAGCAGTAGCCTTCATTCTATGTATATGCCTGCTTATTAGGGCTTTCCCCCCCCCCCCAGCGGCATTATTACAAAGTCAGCTTAATTGCCCCCAACAATCTGGGTCCTCATTTTACCTACCTCGGAAGGATGGAAGGCTGAGTCAACCTTGAGCCTGGTGGGACTCGAACCCGCACTAATTGCAGGCAGCTGGTGTTACTTGAGGCATTAGCCCACTGCTCTACCAAGGCTCTTTTTGTCTTTGCTGTCAGGTCTACCTGGCCAGGCTGACGTGAATCTTGCAAATCTGAAAAAGGGCAAGTCTCCTGCCCTCTCCTTTACACCCCGATAAACGAGGGAGGGTGGGGTTTTTTTTGCCCTCTCTCTCCACCCATTATGCAGCTGAGGGCTCCGCTCTCTCTTATCTGATCGTTCCCTTGGCGGCATATTTTTGCCCTGTCTCCTAAAGGATTTCCCATACAGCCTTACGGTCATTACCTACCATAACAATGTCTGTTTGTATTTTATAAGGCCATAAAACAAATTCACTCGCGGAGAGGGAATAAAAAAAAAGAAGCTATAAACTCTTGCCTTCTTCCTCTTTTTTATCTTTTGCGTCCACATTTTTCCCGCAGACATCTCTGACGAATTCAAGGATCAGCTGAAGCAGTTGATCCCCTTCGTCCTGGATCCCAGTCAGCTCTTAGAAAAGGAGATCAACGGTTCAAAAGTGACCTGCCGAGGCTTGTTAGAGTATTTCAAGGTACGTTACATCACAGTACGGGCTTTTTCTTTGCTTTTCAATGAGAGGAAGGGAAAGAAAGAAAGAAAGAGAGAAAGAAAGAAAGAAAGAAAGAAAGAAAGAAAGAAAGAAAGAAAGAAAGAAAGAGAAAGAAAGAACTGTTTAGTCTGGCGTTCCAATTTATTCAGCTCGTTTATTTAAAATATTTATACAGCCGCCCATCTTTCAACCAACTTTTCATCTGCTTCCAATCAATTTGGGGTGGGAAAAGTCCATGGGGAAGCCAGATTCACTTAACAACCGGCTTACTAATTTAACAGCTGCAGCGATTCACTTAACAACCGTGGCGAGGGAAGTCATAAAAGGGGGCAAAGCTCGCTTAACCAACGTCTCCCTTCGGAAAAAGAATTTTGAGCTCAATTATAGCCGTAGGCTGAAGACTAGCTGTAGTTTGGCCTGCCTCTAAAAAAATAGATTAAAAAAATGTATGTCGTGTAATAATTGTTGTTAATGTCCTTCCCTCTAGGCCTACATTAAGATCTATCAGGGGGAGGATCTGCCACACCCGAAATCCATGTTGCTGGTGAGTTTAGCCTGAAAATGGAAGAGCAATGGGGAATAGAATAATAATAGAATGGATGAGAATAGAATAGAAATAGAAATAGAAATAGAAATTAGAATAGAATAGAATAGAATAGAATAGAATAGAATAGAATAGAATAGAATAGAATAGAATTGAAGAGTAGAATAGAATAGAACAGAAATAAAGAACAGAATAGAATAGAATAGAATAGAATAGAATAGAATAGAATAGAATAATGGGATAGAATAGAATTATGGGATAGAATAGAATAGAAATAAGAATGGAGTGGAGTGGAATGGAATGGAATGGAATGGAATAGAATAGAATAGAATAGAATAGAATAGAATAGAATAGAATAGAATAGAAATAAGAATAGAATGGAATGGAATAGAATAGAATAGAATAGAAATAAAGAACAGAATAGAGTAGAGTAGAATAGAATAGACTAGAAATATAGAATAGAATAGAATGTTGTTGTTGTTAGCTGCAAAGTCATGTCCGACCCCTCGCGACCCGATGGACCACGTTCCTCCAGGCCTTCCTGTACTCCACCATCTTCTGGAGTCCCTTTAAGCTCACGCCTCCTGCTTCAGTGACTCCATCCAGCCACCTCCTTCTCTGTCGTCCCCTTCTTCTCTTGCCCTCAGCCTTTCCCAGCATGAGGCTCTTCTCCAGTGGGTCCTTCCTTCTCATGAGGTGGCCAAAGTATTGGAGTTTCCACTTCAGGATCTGGCCTTCTAAAGAGCAGAATAGAATAGAAATATAGAATAGAATAAAAAGAACAGAATAGAAATAAAGAGTAGAATAGAATAGAAATAAAGAACAGAATAGAATAGAATAGAACAGAACAGAACAGAATAGAATAGAATAGCATAGAATAGAGAAATAAAGACTAGAATAGGGGCTCAGTTGTGGCTGTAAGTCGAGGACCACCTGTATTGCTTCCAAAGCTTGCAGAGCTGGTTCCAGCTGCAGCGGCAAAACAAAATTACGGAACTGTACAGAAAAATGTTAGTGTTAAGCTTCTGAATGCAACCCAAGAGGCTGGCCCCCATCTTAATACCTCATTTTCTTCGAGATTCTCATAACGTGCCAGGATGTGTGTGTTTTTTTTTTGGTGTTTTTTTTTTTACTGTTTTCCTAAATCTTAGCAGATTTAGTGGGGAAACTGAACTGATTTGCTTCTGATGTTGTTTTTCCCCCCTTTTGTAGGCCACGGCTGAAGCCAACAATCTGGCGGCTGTCGCTTCAGCCAAAGATCTGTATTACAGCAGCATGGAAAAGGTGAGGGGGCTGGAGGGGGCTGGGGGGGATTTACCCACTGTTTGAACCCAGTATGGGCTGCCCAGGAGTCGTTCTTGACTCCTGCTGACTGTGTAGAGAAGTCCTTGCAGGTTTTGGGGGTTTTTTTTGTTGCCAAGAAACATTTTCAGTCGGGGTTTCGCATTGCCTCCTTCTTCCCAGGGCCGGAAAAAAGCTCCTGGCCCGAAGTCACCTAGATGGTTTTCATGCCTAAGGCGGGACTAGAACTCACCGTCTCCTGCTGATTGGCCCAAACTCACCCAGCTGGCTTTCATGCCTAAGGTGGGACTAGAACTCACCATCTCCTGGTGATTGGCCCAAACTCACCCAGCTGGCTTTCATGCCTAAGGTGGGACTAGAACTCACCGTCTCCTGGTGATTGGCCCAAAGTCACCCAGCCGGCTTTCATGCCTAAGGTGGGACTAGAACTCACTGTTTCCTGGTGATTGGCCCAGAGTCACCCAGCTGGAACTCTTGTTTCCTGGTGATTGGCCCAAAGTCACCCAGCCGGCTTTTGTGCCTCAGGCGGGACTAGGACTCACCGTCTCCTGGAGATTGGCCCAGAGTCACCCTGCTGGAACTAGAACTCTTGTTTCCTGGTGATTGGGCAAAGTCACGCACGTGGTTTTCATGCCTAAGGTGGGTCTAGAACTCACCGTCTCCTGGTGATTGGCCCAAAGTCACCCAGCCGGCTTTCATGCCTAAGGCTTGACTAGAATTCACAGTCTCCCAGTTTCTAGCCCGGTACCTTGAACCACCCACCAAACTGGCTCTCCCAGCCTGCTTTACCGGGCCTGGACGCTTCACCTGATGGCTCCTCCCTCCCTCCAGATCTGTGGCGGAGACAAGCCTTACGTTGCCCCCGAGGTGCTGGAGTCAAAGCACCGGGAGCTGAGCACCCGGGCCGTGGAGCACTTCCGGCACATCAAGAAGATGGGCGGCCGGGAGTTTAGCCAACGTTACGAAGACGAGCTGACCCAGGAGCTGAGCGATCTCTTCGAAGATCTGTCCAAGCATAACCACAGCAAGAATATCTTCAACACTTTCCGGACCCCGGCCATCCTCTTCGGCATCATCGTGATGCTCTACGTGAGCTCCGGGGTCACCGAGTACATCGGACTGAGTGTGGTTGCCCAGTTGTGCAACCTAATAGTGGGGCTGTTGCTTCTCTCCCTGCTAGCCTGGGGCTACATCCGATATTCGGGCGAATATCGCGAACTGGGCATAGTCATTGACAATACAGCGGAGTTTGTGCTGCAGAAGATACGGGCTGTGAGGTACGTATTTGGCTTAGTCCTGCAGGTGGGGAAATGGTGAGCCTCTTCACTGGATACAGGGGTCCTCAACTTATGACCATAATATGGGGGGCCGTCCATCATTAAATGAGGCAGTCATTAATTGAGTTGCAACTGATTTTACAATTTTTTTTTTGGCTGCAGTTGTTAAGCAAATCAGTGGATCTGGCATCCCCCATTGGCTAGGCTTTGTCGTAAGCCGGCCGGGAAGTTCACAAATGGCGTTTGTGTGACCTGCACCTCTGTTGTAAATACACACCAGTTGCCGAGCCCTTGAATTTTGACCGTGGGGCCGCAGGGATGCTGCCGTGCTTGCAGGTGCAAGGGTGGTTACTTTTTTTCAGCGCCGTCCTAACTTTGGATGGTGGTTGAGGACTACCTGTAATCTCCCGTTGGCACCCGGTTCAGGAAATGCAAAAATGGTAATTGACAGAGAAAAAAGACAAACAAGACCAGTTGCTGTTAGACAATTTGACAGTCAATATATTCCTTTATAGAAGTTGTGTCTTTTGCTGGGTTCGCACAATATCTGTGCCCCCTCAGGAGGAAAGGCCTTTGAGAGGTGCTGATGGACGGTGAAGGGAAGAAAGTTAAGGAAATGGGGTTCTGCTGGAAGAATGTCGGGTGTGGCTAAAGCCAGCCAGGCTCACTCTGCCTAGCAAGATCAGCGGCATATAAATGTCATAAATAAATATACAGGCAGTCCTTGACTTAGAATAGTTGGCTTAGCGACCAAAGGCACTGAAAAAATGGTTGTTTTTCACACTTAATGACCGTTGCAGCATTCCCCGTGGTCGCCCGGTCAAAATTCATGACACTTGGCAGCTGGCTCCTATATACGACGCTGGCGGTGTCCCGGGGTCACGTGATTCCCCCTTTTGCGACCTGTCGAGCAAAGTCCATGGGGCGAATTCCTCTTAACGGCTGTATGACCCACTTAAGAACTGCGGCGACTTGCTTAACAGTTCTGTCAAGAAAAGGTCGTGAAACGGGGCCAAGGTCACTGAACAAGTCTCACTTGGCAACGGAAGTTCCGGGTGGTTTTCCGTTGCGGTCGTAAGTCGAGGCTTACCTGGAAATCAATACATTTATTATTAGTGTTCTGCTTGGGCGCGTGAAGGTTTCTCTTACCTGAGCGCTTTCCCACCTGTGCTTACCTCCTCCAGGTCGCCTGCCCACACGCCCCCCTCCAGAGAGGACCCCGTGGTCCCAGCACCGCACAGGAAGTCACAGTGAGCAAAGCCGCGCGGTGAGGCCTGGATCCCCAAATGGTCATTGGTGACGGTGGAATCACCACAGCCTGGCTTTCCGCCCCAGGAATCACTTTCGCAGAGCTTCGTAGACAGCCAGTCTGAGCTTCTGAATCGGGACCCCTGCTGCCTTTCTTCCTCCTCACCTTCCTTTCATGGACCCCCCCCCCTTCTCCCTCCTCTGGTTTTCGATTTCACCCCCCCCTCCCTTCAAGAAATAAATAATCTGCACTTTAAACAAGGGAACGAAACAGCCGCTGGAAAAAAAAAAAAGGGTTTTCCCTGACCAGTTAGTGCCTTCCGTGACAAAAACCGAAACCAACTCGACAACTCTCTCGCTTCAGCTGCTGGCTTTTGTTTTCGAGGCCTGTGGCTCGGCCGTACCTGGAAGAAGAAGTCGCCCACCCCTTCTTCCCCACCCCCCAATAAAACAGCTGCCCCCCTCCCCAGGTACCAGCCCCAGAGGGCCTAACTTAGCCAGCTCTTCTTTTTGCTAAAGAGTTTGGCCAAAACCTCCAAAGGCTCTGCTGAGGCCCAGAGCCAAATCATTCCGTAAAATTAGGAGAGCTATTTTATTTTTAGTGCCTTTTCAGAACGGGACAGTCTCCTGCTTCGACCAAGAGGACCCGCGCCCAGCTACGCAGCTCCACTGCCTTAGAAAGACGTCTCAGGAAGTTCAAATTGGAGAGAGACGGAGGTGTCGGTGTGTTAAACGGCTCTCGCATTGCTGCCTGTGTCTTCTCTCTCTCTCTCTCTCTCTCTCTCTCTCTCTCTCTGTCCCACTTGGTGTCCAGTTCATCTTGGGTTCTTCTGTTGGCCTAACTCTGGAACACTGAAACGCAAAGGGATCCTCTTTGGGATCTCCGTGGGTCAGTGGTGAGCCATGCAGATCATGGGAGTTTCTCAGGCGTAGTCAAGGCATTGTTCCTTGAATGTGCTTCTTATACGCCCCCCTCAGCAAACCTAGACACGCTTTGGGTTGAGGCACAGCCAGTGACGCTGCCTTATTGGCTGTTCTTTCTGTATTTTACTGGTATGGAGAATCCCCCCCCCCTTTTTTTCCCCCCTCCTGTTTTTCCCAAGCTGGGGAGGATGAATCTCTTCCCCACACGTTGGAAGCCCGTTTTCCCATTCTGAGCCACGCTCTTTAAATTCTGACTGTTTCTCCTTTGCGGCCCAGCAAATCAACCATTAATAAAAACGCAGTAGCGGGCTGGGCGTTCCCTAGCTGCAAACATACCCAAAGCTCAGAGTGCCTCTGGGACCTCTTCCCTCTCCTGCTTGGAAACCTCATTTGACTAGGCCTGGAACCAAAAAGTATGATTCTGCTCCAAGCTTTGAGTCATTCTACCCTCACCCGGTCAGTAAGTCTTCTCCAGAAGGTGGAATAGCTTCATGCATTCTTGCAAGGTGCCTTTTTTTGACCTGTTTTGCCTTATTCTCGCTGCTGAATGTTGGCCTTTTGGCCCATTAGAGAGCTGCGGAGGCAAAATATCTGCAGAGTTCTTTCCCAGCTTCTATTTCACGAGCGCCCTCTGCTGGCCTTTCCTATCGCAGCAGGTTTTATTTTCACCAGAGTTTTTTTGCATTCTACCTCTTTTTTCACTTATGAAATGAATTGTTGCCCCATTTCTAAACACAGGTCTCTTAAGTTCACAGCGCAGTTTTGTTTTCTCTGGGGAAGAGAAAAGTCTCTGATCTCTCTCAAACGCCAACATTTTTGTTGGGGTTTTGCGCCTTTGGAGTCACAAGAATTTGAATATGCTAGTTCAGGTGATTATTTTGTAGATGATACATACGAAGGAAAGGCAGCGTGAAACCCAAACCAGGGACCAGATTTTGTTTTAAAGGGTTGAGTGGAAAACGGGAGAGCCATGTTTGTGCTTGAGAACAATTCCCAGAATTCCTTTGGCCATGGCTGCTCAGGATTCTGGGAGTTGCAGTCCAAGACACCCAAGAGTTTTCCCAGTGTGTATATGTGTGTGTGGGGGGGGGGGAGGGGGGGAAATGGATGCTGTCTCTCCTGTTGTTTCCGCCCTTCACCCTTTGCTGTTTTCAGACCTCTTGACAATTTTGTCAGTCAAAAACTCCCCCGTGGACCAATGCTGCCAGGATGTTGATGCTGAATTATATTTATAAAGCACAAAATAAAGCATTCCACTTTGCAACTGCGAAAATAAAGACTGGTATACTGAAATGGTGCGAAGTGTGTGTATGTGCTTAATTTGTGTCTTGTCTTTTTTCTGTACGACGGTGGTTCCCCGCCTTTGCGGAGGAGAGGAACACCAGGCCGTGTGAGCAGCGGACTGACATGCATGCGTCTGTGTGTGCGTGTGTGTGTGCGCGCGCTGTTCAACATACACAAGTGGTGGGCTTTGTGCGTGCGTGCACATGAAGTTCAACTTTTGCAAGTTGAGCTGCACGCATGCTTGATTACCCAAAAAAGGAGAATTTCCTTTGCTCCACCGGAGTTCAAAAAGTCTTGTTTCCTCCGCACTCCAAGGCAAAGACCAGCGTGAAGTTAATCTGGTTTAAGTGGTTTAAAGATTTTAACTGTAACATGCATTTTTGAACTTTGAGTCTCCCAGAGTGGTTTCCTGAGATAGGCTATAGAAACCAAATCAAATCGGTTTTCCTGCTCCCGCTCCCCAGTTTTACAGTCAAGAGAGACATTTCTGGGAAAGCACAACTAAAAGCTGTTACTGCTCTTGTGGAAGTGAAGTGACACGTAAAACTTCTATTGTGGGGCTGTTTTGATACAAGTCTGCATTTGTGCTAGCTTTACTTTCACTTTCCACGAATACTATAAGTAGCCTTCAGGCAGGATCCCCTCCCAAACAGATCCTGCTCGGGACCTTTTCAAAGCTCCCAGCTTCTCCATTACTTAGAGGTTTTCTTAGTCCAGATTCCCGGGAAGGAAAAAAAATATACACAGCTGGCATAAATATGACCAACCAAAAATCCTGGAGAGGCGAAGTAAGTGAACAGGGTCAGAACGCTAAGATGGAGACGGAAAGAAAAAAGTATTGCTTATTGTGCTTAAGCTTGATATTAGTAATATTGATATTAGTAGTGATACTTTGTTTTATATATATATATGTGTGTGTGTGTGTGTGTGTACACACACACACACACACACACACACATATTTGTGTGCAAGCAGCTTTGTAGGTGCTTTATATTGGGAAATTAGTTATATAAAAGCAAATGTTTCATGCTTTAGGCACAGACTTGGCTTTTTTTGTCATAGAACGCTCAGAACGGAGTCCCGGCCCCTTTTTTGGATGTAGGGTAGGCAAGGTGGGTTGTATGACGTGTGAGTTCCGGCACCTTTTTCTTTTACAAAAAAAGCACTGGATACAGAGGATTGCTTACATGATAAGAGCCCGGGAAAGGGAGGGGGGAAAGGAGTTAAGGATGGAGCCTGTGTTGCTGTGTATATGTGTCATCATCTAGGAATTATTATTTTTTGTGCCTTCTTATGCCTGGTACTAAGACCTGATCTTTTTTGTTCTGGAAAAGTATAAAAGGTGGAAGATCTCTTTCCTGGTTGTTGTTGCCTTCCTCTCTCTACCAGCCACGAAGAAGAGAGGTGGGGGTCACCCAACTCTTATTTTGATCAAAATAAAAGCGGTTTGCTCTCTGAAACCTCAGCTCGCAGAGTTTCTTTTGGCTCTTTTTAAATTCCTGAGTAACGCTGGAGCAACTGTGAGGCTAAGTGGGAAACCTTACAATTGCTTTGTGCATTAGTCTATGTGCGGGGGGGTTGGGGTGTGTTTTATGAACCCTTTGGACTCTGGATTGCAATTTTCAGGGTGAACTTTGCCCCGATTCTTGTTTTTTTTTTTTAATCTCTTATGTATTCTGGAGGCAGGATGTTGGTTGCTGAGTTTCAGGGAGGGTGTATGCGGTGGTGGGATTCAGCTGGTTTGCACCAGTTCGGCAGAACCGGTAACTAAATTTTTGTTGCCCAGGCCCAGAACCGACTTCGGGATGTGGCATCCACGCAGAGAACCGGTTGCTCACCTATTTGAATCCCACCACTGGGTGCATCCAATTACTTTTTCTGCAATTCAGCTTTGCGGGCTAATTTTACCGCATCTTTTTTTTGCAAGGAAAGAAAATGAACCGAAGTGTGTGTGTGGGGGGGGTTTAATTGGAAGAGGTGGAAAAAAGACCCAGAAATGCAATAACGATCTTTGTCCATTTTAAAAAGGCGTGGATGGCATCTCCTAGCATGCTCTTAAGGGGTTGGACTAGAAGACCTCCGAGGTCCCTTCCAAATCTGGTTATTCTGTCGTGCTTTTGATTCTACAGTAGGTTACATCACAACTTTTTTTTTTCAGCTTCCTGCCCTGTTGCATGCATGATGGCTTGTAGACTTGGGTTCTGCATCTGTTTGCAGGTTTAGTGGAGATCCTGGCAGGGTGGGTGGGTGGATGGGTCTCACTGCTTCCTCTCCACTGGAACCTGCTCTTCATTTCCTTGTAGGTGGACTTGGTGCCTGGGGACCTGATTGAGATTTTCCGGAAGGGATACCAGCACTGGGCTGTCTATGTGGGTTTGGGCGAGGTTGTCCATCTGGCTCCACCAAGTAAGGAACCCAGGGCGGGCTAGCCAAATGACCGGCAAAACCCCATTGGAATATTTGTATCTGAACTGAATGTTAGTATTGGGCAAGGGTTTAGGATAGACCTCACCTTCGCTTCTGGCCAAGTTCCTACGAACCCCATGGAGCAGGAACCAAGCCAGGAAATTAGCACTTAGGACCGTCATGGCATCCACACAGTCAGGTGATCCATCATTTAGGCACTTGACAGCCAGCCTGTATTTACGACAGCTGCAGCACCTGGTTTTTTGTGGTGGATGTTCGCAGCCAGCTTCCGACAGGCTAGATAAAGTTTGGGGAAGCTGGATTTGCTTAATGGCCGTGTGATTCACTTAAGGACGGCAATGATTCCCTTCTCCATAGTGGCGAAGAGTGCTTGCGAAATCAGGAGGGATCCACGTGAACCACCGGCCTGATTAGAAATTAAAATGCTGGTCCCAGTTGTGGCAGTGAGCTGAGGATTACGGGTAATGAAACATCTGCAAGAAAACCAAACTGAGAGAGCACCAAGGCCCCCAGAGTCCTCCTCCTCCTCCTCTCCACAACCCCTCCCCCCTCCTAACTTGAGGATGTTACCTAGCTAGGTAATGAAACATCTGCAAGAAAGCGAAATTGAGAGAGCACTAAGGACCCCATTGTTCTCCTCCTCCTCCTCCTCCTCCTCCTCCTCCTCCTCCTCCTCTCTTTCCCGACTCTCACAAACTCCCTTTCCTTCTGAAGGTGAATATGCTGGAGCTGGAGCTGCCAGCATGAAGTCCCTCTGGGCCAATAGAGCAGTGGTGAAGAGAGAACCAGTGTCCACTGTGGTCGGAAAGGATCCCTACTGTGTTAGCAACAAGCATGACTCCACCTACAATGTCCGGACCCAAGATCAGATTGTCTCTATGGCTAGGAAGCTGGAGGGCAAAATAGTGGAATATAAAATCACCAGCCGGAATTGTGAGCATTTCGCCAACAGCCTGCGCTACGGTGAATCCCGCTGTGATCAGGTGAGTGCAGTTTTTGGACATTTAGACAAATTTCTTGCAATCTCAGTCTCCAGAGGATTGTCCAAAGAGCATTAACCAGCACTGCTGCTTTCTCCTGAGTGATGACAAGGCTCACCTCACTTGGCGCTCTACGGTTGTGTTGGAACTAGAACTCCCAGAATTGCATTGGCTCTGGGATCCAGGGAATTCTGGGAAATGCAGTCCCCAACTAGCCCCCACGCCCATTGGGGGAGGGGATTAACTTATTCTCCACCTGAACAGGTCAGGACAATTAGTAACAGGTGGAAGATCAGTAAAGAGAGATCCAACCTGGAATTAAGGAGAAATTTCCTGAGGGTGAGAACAATCAATGGAACAAGTTGCCTCCAGAGATTGTGGATGCTCCATCACTGGAGGTGTTCAAGAAGAGATTGGACAACCCTTTATCCAGGATGGTATAAGGTCTCCTACTCAAGTGGGGTGGTTGCATTAGAAGACTTCAAAGGCCCCTTCCAACTGTTATTGTACTATTCCTTCCTCCTTCCTTCCTTCCTTCCTTCCTTCCTTCCTTCCTTCCTTCCTTCCTTCCTTCCTTCCTTCCTTCCTTCCTTCCTTCCTCACCTTGGCCTGTTCTCATGCTTGGCTCCAGACCTTTATTTTATCACTTTCCACAGAGATCCGTTGGCCAAGGTATATGCGGAAGAGGCCTTCATCCTGCAGTGGATAGACAATGGCTAAAACGATGAGGATGATAAATGATGATATGTTCTAGGTTGGGGAAACTTGATCAAACTGTAGGAAATTCAGTCCTTTTTCCGGGATTATGTAATATGTTCTTTCCTCGAATCAAAGAAGATCTTTGCTGATCCTAGTCTATCTCTTCAATTTGCAGGTCACAAAAGCCGTCTGGTATGCAATGGCAGCAACTTTGGCACTCCTGCTACTCTGAAGATCTAGCAAGGAGAACGCCTGGAGCAACTATGACTTGGATGACTGAGAATCTTGGCTTCAACTAACACTCCTGAAGAATTCACTTTCTCTAATATGTTTCTGCCTCCTCCCTCTCTTTTTGTCTCTCTCTCTCTCTCTCTCTCTCTCTCTCTCTCTCTCTCTCTCTCTCTCTCTCTCTCTCTCTCTCTGTCTCTCTCTCTCTCTCTCTGCCTTTTCTTTTCCCTCGAGATACCAGTTTGTCAAAAGAGCCTAAGCTTGATGCTCTCCTCTCCACAGCCAGTTTCAAGCACAACTTCCAAATAAAAGTTTACCTTCCAATGAAGATAATGTCTGGTGCAACTTCTCCATACTTTCTTGGACCATGTGTTGACTCGATCTGGTTGGGTGCTACATTGGAGCTCTGAGGGTCCATCTTCATTTCAGATGGTCCACCTCTATCTTCTCAACAGGAGGGTTGCAGACGCTTGGCCTAGTATGATGGTCAGCTGGAATGGTCCATGAACTTTCCTTGAGGTCTCTTGATACAACATTTCACCTTTGAACTGAGCAGCATCCAATTTAATGTTGATTTGATGTCCCCAAGGAGATGTCTCAACTCCACATCTCCACATCTCAACCCAGAGAGAAGGTCTCATCTCCACATCTAGCTACATCTGTTGGGTGAGGGATGTCCATTGGGTGCAGCTCTCCACAAGTGATCTAGAACCTGGGTCTCCTTTCTCCTAATCCTGCACCTTCATTTCTACCCATTACCATCATTCCTGAAGAGATATTTGGACTTCTGCTCTAATCAGCAGATTGAGAACTGCAAAGGTTGGGAATGGTTTCCAGTTGGGTCTCAATTTACATCCTCATATAGGCTGAAGACCATGTGCTTTACTAGCATTCTCAAATATATCAATGCAAAATTATTTTTGGAGAAGATTCTTTGCATTCATCCTTTGCAGCCCATCCTGGATATATTAGTCCCTCTTTCTAGGTATGTTATCAAGTGGTGGTGTTTCTTAATCTTAGTAACTTGAAGACGGGTGGACTTCAACTCCCAGAATTCCTCAGCCAACTTCACATGTCTTAAAAGAGCCAAGGTTGAAATACACTGATTTAGTGGGTGTGATCTGGTTTCCTGCTCCTTATTTTTATCAAATTCGGGCTACATTCTCCCCCCTCCTCCCCCTCCCGTTTGGATCCAGTGTACATTGGTGAATGAGTTGTGGCAGAAATTCAACAGGGAAAGCTTTCCCTTCCCCCTCGTCTGGGATCGGTGGCACAGCACTGGTGACATCTGAGTCTTTAGCAAACTATTCATCGGTTTAGTTTTATAGTTTTAATGTGTGGTTTTTAACAATATCAGAATAGAATAGAAGTAGAAATAGAAATACAATAGAATAGAACAGAATAGAATAGAATAGAATAGAAGCTGGGAGGGACCTTGGAGGTCTTCTAGTCCAGCCCCCCACTCAGGCAGGAGAACCTATACCATCTGAGACCAATGGCTGTCCAATCTCTTCTTAAAAACCTCCAGTGATGGAGCGCCCACGATTTCTGGTGGCCAGCTGTTCCACTGGTTAATTGTCCTCACTGTTAGGAACTTTCTCCTTAATTCCAGGTTGCTTCTCTCTTTGGTCAGTTTCCAACCATTGTTTCTCCTCCTTCCCTCTGGTGCTTTGGAGAATACTTTGACAAAGATGTCGAGACTCTAGAAAGAGTGCAGAGAAGAGCAACAAAGACGATTGGGGGACTGGAGGCTAAACCATATAGGGAACGGTTGCTGGAATTGGGTATGTGTAGTTTAATGAAGAGAAGGACAAGGGGGGACATGATAGCAGCCTTCCAGTATCTCAGGGGCTGCCCCAAAGAAGAGGGAGTCAAGCTCTTCTCCAAAGCTCCTGAAGGCAGGACGAGAAGCAACGGATGGAAACTAATTAAGGAGAGAAGCAACCTAGAACTGAGGAGAAATTTCCTGACAGAACAATTAACCAGTGGAACAACCTGCCTCCAGAGGTGGTGAATGCTCCAACACTGGAGGTTTTTAAGAAGAGACTAGACAGCCATTTGCCTGAAATGGTATAGGGTTTCCTGCCTGAGCAGGGGGTTGGACCAGATGACCTCCAAGGTCCCTTCCAACTTATTATTATTATTGTTATTGTTACCCCCCTTTAGATTTGTCTGGAATGTTATAGGGTCCCTTCCAACCCTATGATTCTATGTTCTATGTAGATTTGCTATGCAGCTGTTAACCAGATGTGGACCCACATTTCTCCGGCAGGGGGCAGCAACGCCATCCCTGAACTCCCAGTTGCTTTCCAGAAGCGGGGGGGGGGGGGGAATGGCTTTTTCCCAGGGACAGAGAAGGGAGGAGCCAGGCTGCCTTTGACGCATTCCCTCCCTTCAACGTCTTATCAGCTGATGTGTCAAAATCCCAGCTGACTTGCCGATTGGCTTCCCTTCCGGAATAAGGTTTGCTTCTCTTTTATTTATGGGGCTCCGTACCCAATAAAATGACTAATTCAGTGTAATTTCCTGTCTCCTGCCGCTTTCTCAGTTGTTCTGGATGGGAGATGCAGTGGAAAAACTGTGTGTGTGTGTGGGGGGGATGGCTGGGGGGGGGAGCAAAGCAGGTCCCTTGTTGCTGTCATCTGATTCTCCATCAGCCTGGAAAGTTCTAAAATAGGACCTGCGTGTATTTTCCTAAGTGAAACAAAGGGGGGGGGAAACAAAACACAAAACAGCAAGGAACAGGACTTGGTTGCTGAATTTGAGCTTCCTTTGCAGCCGGAATTTGGCATCCTTTTACTGTGTGTTTGCGTGTGTGTGTTTGCCTGTGTGTAGGGAGGCCAATCCATTTTTGTTTCTTCTAAGTTTATTTGCGTGGTTGTTTCCGGGTGCTTTTATTTTCTTTTGTATTATTATTTTAATTTTTTGTAGTATTTGTCTAGAATGCTAGATCTCGTGCCCTGGGTAGGAGTTTGCACTTGAAGACCTCCAAGGTCCCTTCCAGATTTTCTTTATTCTATTCTATTCTATTCTATTCTATTCTATTCTATTCTATTCTATTCTATTCTATTCTATTCTATTCTATTCTATTCTATTCTATTCTTATTTCTTATTCTATTCTATTCTATTCTTATTTCTTATTCTATTCTATTCTTATTTCTTATTCTATTCTATTCTATTCTATTCTATTCTATTCTATTCTATTCTATTCTATTCTATTCTATTCTTATTTCTTATTCTATTCTATTCTATTCTATTCTATTCTATTCTATTCTATTCTATTCTATTCTATTCTATTCTATTCTATTCTATTCTATTCTTATTTCTTATTCTATTCTATTCTTATTTCTTATTCTATTCTATTCTATTCTATTCTATTCTATTCTTATTTCTTATTCTATTCTATTCTATTCTTATTTCTTATTCTATTCTATTCTATTCTATTCTATTCTTATTTCTTATTCTATTCTATTCTATTCTTATTTCTGTATTCATATTCTATTCATATTCTATATTCTATATTCTATATTCTATTCTATTCTATTCTATTCTATTCTATTCTATTCTATTCTATTCTATTCTATTCTATTCTATTCTATTCTATTCTATTCTATTCTTATTTCTTATTCTATTCTATTCTTATTTCTTATTCTATTCTATTCTTATTTCTTATTCTATTCTATTCTATTCTATTCTATTCTTATTTCTTATTCTATTCTATTCTATTCTTATTTCTTATTCTATTCTATTCTATTCTATTCTTATTTCTTATTCTATTCTATTCTATTCTTATTTCTGTATTCATATTCTATTCATATTCTATATTCTATATTCTATTCTATTCTATTCTATTCTATTCTATTCTATTCTATTCTATTCTATTCTATTCTATTCTATTCTATTCTATTCTATTCTATTCTATTCTATTCTATTCTATTCTATTCTATTCTATTCTATTCTATTCTATTCTACCCTAAATTATTTATAGCAGCTCTTGACTTCACTGATTTAATTTCCACCCACCACATAGCAACTAAGGACACAGGTCAAGACTAACCTCACTGACGTCTTTTATAAGGCTGGGGGGGGGGACTACCCTGGTCCAATCCAGGGATGCCAAGCCAAAGGGAGGGGCAGGGGGTCATAAGTCTCTGTTGCCAGGAGAAGACCCTTGTCATAATCCATTGGGGACCCTCAGCAGCTGCCAGGCCAGGGGACAGGAGACCCAGCCTGGCTAGTGCTATGTCTGACTTCTTTGTTTGGTTCTGTGAGAGCGGATCCTTCCAGAAGGTTGCCCACCCACCCAAGACCCTGCCGGCCAAGGGGGGGACCATGGAGGCGTCAGCCTCCGTTCCTGTTAGGCTGCCGACAGGCAAGAAGCAGGCTGCAAATAAGCCGCTGGTCCTGGAAGGCTCAAAAGATCCCAAGCCACCCACCAAAGGACTCCAGGGGAGGTCGCCCCCCACTCACAGCGAGGCCCCCTTGAAGAAGGACGCTGGCAAGTCCACAGAGCATCCAAATTTAGTTGGGAAGAAGCTGTGTTGGACAGAGGACAGTGGGAAAAGGCCGGTGGCTTGTCAGCAAGGCAATGCCAAGCAGAAAAGCAGCAGGTCCTTGGTGGGTCCAACCCAAGCTTCGGGGGGACATGGCCCCCAAACTTCGAGTGTGACCGAGAAGCAGCTGGCGAGACCTCCCCATGCCACGATGAGAGGAGCACGAAGCGGTCTCCTCCAGGCGCCACACGTGAACGCCAAGGGAGACCAGCCGGGGGTGCCCACCAAGGCACACTCTGGGGCTGCCAAGACGGGCCATGCCGTAGGGTTGAAAAAAAGCAATAAATTGCAGCATCAGACTTTGCTTTCCAAAGGTATAGACATAATAATAATAATAATAATAATAATAATAATAATAATAATAATAATAATAATAATAATGATAATGATAATAATAATGATAATGATAATAATAATAATAATAATACAAAAGGCAGCTTAAGACTTGGTTAACAGAGAGATATAATGCTGGAGGTTTCTCTTGCTTGGCTGAAGAATTATAATAATTATAGTAGGGCAATATTGGAAGAAGGAAGAACTGCCGACTATAGAAGAATGGACTTTAAAAGTTTCCAACCTGGCGGAAATGGCAAAGATCTCAGCATACTTGAAAGACCATTCGCAACAGAGATATATTGTGGAGTGGAAAAAATGGATTGATTAGATCCAGAATAAATATGGGACTAAAAAGTTTCACTTAGCATTTGAATAAGTATTGATGTGATATTTATATTGCTTGTAGTTATTTTATAAGAGTTAAAGTGCGACAGATTTAATAGTTATTGTTGTTTGCATATGGTAGATTATGATTGTTTTTACTGTTATACCTTGTATTTAGCTCTGGGAAGTCGGGGAGGGGGGAGGGGGAGGGAGGGAGGTGTTGGGGAGGGTTGGGAAGAGGGGAGGGGGTTGGGAGGGGTTTTGTTGAAAATAAAATGTACTGTAAAACCTTTCAATAAAAAAAAAGAATTGTAATAATTATAATGTATTAAACTCGTACGCTGCCCAACTCTCCGTAACTCTGGATGGCCCACAAGAATCAAACCATGATTCGTTGGCTTTGACCGAAAACAGCGCTTCACAAGCTCTGTCCTCAAAAAAGATTTACATTTCTTTTATACGTTTCAGATTGGGTCTTTTGTCTTTTTTGTTTTATGATTCTGGAAACGATTTTGAGAAAGCTTTAGACCGGATAGAGATGCTTGGAAGAGATAGAGGTTCAAACTGGTGTGACTCTTCTTGGCTTATCAGAAGTATTGACATGTTGGTTTGATCTCAGGTCGTGGCTGTTTGTTAGCACACAGTGATATGGACCACAAGAAGAACCCTATTCCGAAAGCCATCAAATCACGGCTTTCCAATCTGGTGAGTTATCAAATTAAATAAATGAATCCAGAAAGACCGTGTAGACTACACAACATCCTGTTTCTGTTTTCTGCTTTTTTTTCCCCCCCACCAAAGTGACCCACATTATTTTATTATGCTGGTCTATAACTGTACATTTAGTTCTCGACAACTCAGCTGACAATTTCCCTTATTAAGCAAGACAGCTGTTAAGTGAGTTTTGCCCCATGTTTGCCATCTTGCCTGCCGCGGTTGTTAAGTGAATCCAGCTTCCCCATTGACATTGTTTGATAGAAGGTCGCAAAAGGGGGTCGCATGACCCCGGGTCTTTGCGACCGTGGTAAATACATGACACTGCCTCACGATTCATTTAACAACTGCATGGTTCATTTCACCCCAGGGGCAAAGGTCATCAAACCGGGTGTGAATCCCTTAACAATTGCTTTGCTTAGCAATGGAAATCCTAGTTCCAACTGTGTCGTAAGTTGAGGACTATATGTATAAGCAAAATCGAAACTGGATGGCTTTCTTTTTGCAGACTAAACTTCTAATCCAGGTGCCAACTGGAAGCATGAAGCTTTATTTGTTTTTTCCTGGTTAACTGGAGGAAAATGGCTGAACGTTGCTGGCTTAGGGGCTGACATTTGACACCGAGGAAAAAAAAACCCAACAACTACACACCCATGACACAGATGTTTTTCTTCATTGGCCAGCTGTCCCTTGCTAGACTGCATAATTTTTCCCCATGTGATGCTTTTCGGAGCAGACTCAGCTCTCCCAGTTCCATTTTCTATCCTGTCTATTCCAAATTGTTAGTTCTGTTCAGGCAGCTTCCAAAAGGACACAGTGTTTGTGGGGGGTTTTTTGTGTGTGTCCTGTGTTGCTGAGAAACTCAAAGCTGCAGTGAGCACAGATACAAACCGTGGATCTCCAGCATGGACGAGGTAAGTGAGCAGAAGGCAAGGAGGGGGTGGCGAGAGGAAACAGAAATTGTGTAAAAATCATACATTTCATAAATTGTGGACCTGTTTTGCAAGGGAGCGGGGGCAATTCTTGAAATATATTTATCAGTATTCAATCCGGGGGGGACCATCTTCTATGTGTATGCTTTTTTCAAAAAAAAATTCCTTTATATGCAGTTTTTTTTCCTTGTCAGTTTTGCTTTTGCTTTGTTCTCCTTTCCTTTTGAAGTTCGTATTTTAACTTTGGAACTAAAATTAAAATTTCATGAAAAAGAATTGCGCAAATGTTTGTGCCTGTTTGCAAGCACGTTTCTTACCTACAGCTGTTGCATCCAAACATTCCACTAAGCAGAAGAGAATCTTTCTGTTTCTCATAAAAGCCAGTAAAAATCAATAGGATTTTTAAAAAGTAACTTTTTACCCGGCTCACTTTAAGGTTGTTCATTATTACGATGGACATTCCATTGGGTAGCTTAATTGCTTTTTTTTTAAAAAAAAATGGAAAAGATAACTATTTTCTGTATTCTAACTATTTAAAACGGCATTTTAAAGGAGGCTGGGCAGAAGGCAGTCCCTGTGATCATATGAAAATATTTGGAAAAACAATACCTGGGGCTTTTGTCTTGCGTGCATAAGTATGTGCCATGGGGATTTGCGCAGGTGTCATAAACACCTGTGTTTTGCTTTGCTGGAAATATGGAATAAAATTCTGCTATTTGCTTCGTTGGAAGTATGGAATAAGATCCTTATTTGATTGTGTTATGTTGTAGGGAAGGAAAGAAGGAACGGTTAAGTTTATTCTAAGTGAGTCAGGTCAAAACATAGGGCTATGGTTTTGCTTAGATTGGTTAGTTAGATTTGTTTTATTTAAAGATTTGGGTGGATTGATTAGATCTGGTCAAACCAAGCGGCTTGGGTTAATTTATTGCCATTCAGTGTCATGGAAACCCAGGAAATGGGGGAGACCGTTGAGAAACCAAACAAAAAGACAATGTGTGAATGCAGCCATTTCTTTCCACAGATTTGGGGCCGTTTATGCGCAGCAATGCTGCAAGCAAGGGAGAACTGGAGGTTGAATAGAAGCTGTGTTTGTGTGTCTCTGCGCAGCTCTTTAGCATACAAATGAGTTTCTTTAGGTTGCATTGGGTACTTGAGTATCTGAATCTTTGGCTGTTCCAAAGTTCTGCTTTGTGGGCACCGTTTGGGCTGTCATTTATGGAAGTATTTGTGCGTTTGTGTGTGTGTGTGTGTGAATTGGACTTAGACAAAGTTGTGCCATTCTTCCAGTTTCACTATGTAATGTTTGCCAAAGGGAAGCAGATAGTAACTATCTGGTAGACTCTGAAACATGGAAAATAACCTTATCTAAATAACCTTATCTAAATAACTATGGGGGACGTGGTGGCTCAGTGGGTTAGGACATTGAGCTTGTCGATCAGAAGGTCAGCAGTTTGGCGGGTCGAATCCCGAGTGCCACGTAGCAGAGTGAGCGCCTGTTACTCGTCCCAGCTTCTGCCAACCTAGCAGTTCGAAAGCACGTAAAAAGGCAAGTAGAAAAATAGGGACCACTACAGTGGGAAGGTAACAGCGTTCCGTGCGCCTTTGGCGTCTAAGTCATGCCGGCCACATGACCACGGAGACGTCCTCGGACAAGCACTGCCTCTTCAGCTTTGAAACGATGAGCACTGGAGACTGTGACCATCATAAATATGAGTCAGTTGCTAAGCATCTGAATTTTGATCACACAACCACGGGGAGGCTGGAGTGGTCATCAGTGTGAAAAATGGCCCTGTCACTTTTTTCAGTGCCATTGTAACTTTGAACAGTCACTAAATAAGCTATCGTAACTCAAGGATTACCTGTAGCACAGTTTGCCCAACATTTGGGGGAGCTGAGCAGAATATTTGTATGCATGTGTGCACGTATCTCCTAAGGTTAGTTTTACACGTTATTTTCCTTCATTAAACAAAAAGGCCCCAAGCATCGGATTTATAATTGATTGCTCAAACATTTTGAAACACTAACCTTTAGCCACAATTGGGGGATCTGATTCTGTATAGCTAATATGATGTGCTCCTTCGGATTAGCTGGTTGTAAATAATGAATTGCTGGAAAAACTAATCAATAACGAGAAAAGATCCCTGCAGGACACAGGAGAAGCCTTGGAATTGATTCAGCATCTGTAATAACAAGCACAACAAGAGCCGGTTGCATGGGGGTGGGTGGGTTGTGTGCCTAGGGGAAAAGACTTTTCTTACAGATAAGGTGTGCAAAAATCCTTCAAGAACACTTAGGATCCTTCAAGAGACTGTTAAAATAATTGCTGATAGGAACACGTTCTCCGTTTTATGGGGGAAAACAATCTGCAAAACCCGTAAAAGAGAAAGGAAAAAAGTTGCTGCAATGGAACAGCAATTTGCAGTGCTAAGGAACAATGGGTTTTCAACGCATCTCCGTCAGCGCCCAAAGCAGCAGCCCTTTTTATGAAAGAAACATTTGTCCGCTGTTCTGGAATGCTCCCCCCTTCTTTAGCCTGGATGATCCGGTGACTGAGTTTTTGTTTTCTAATTCTTATAGATGTTGCTTTCTTTCTCAAATGGCCTTAGCTGGAAGGTTTATTTTCAAACCGCTGGGTTTTCTGTATGTTTTGCATTGATGTGTTCTACTTGGTCTAAGTAGGAGAAGAGCAAGCAGAGCTGGGGAGGGCGGCGCTAAGCACGTCATGAGCCTAGAGTCGTGGCGTCCCCAAGAATTGTCTTAACTCCAATCTGTCTTGATTTCCGCTGACCAGCACCCCAGTTTAGTATTGTTGACTAGTTACAGTAACAGAGTTGGAAAGGACCTCGGAGGTCATCTAGTCCAGCCCCCTGCTCTCGCTATATTTTTTCTGATAAATGGCACCTAGAACCTCCGAAGGCTGTTTGTTCCACTAGTTAATTGTTTCTCGCTGTTAGGAATTTCCTCCTTAGTTCTAGGTTGCTTCTCTCCTTGGTTAGTTTGTTGAGCAAATAAACCTTCTTAACTGGAACTTGACGCGCGATCCCAACTCTTGGCCCCTGATTGTCTTCTTTTATCCACAGGTTGATCTGGAGCTTGGGGACTTGATAGAAATCTTCCGCTTGGCCTACCAGCACTGGGCAATCTACGTGGGGAATGGCTATGTGGTCCATCTTGCTCCACCAAGTAAGGAAGGCTCTGTTGGATGGGGTGACCAAATGACCAGGCAAAAAGTCTAGCTTGGCTTGCACCTCTGCATTTTAGCCATGATTGTAACCCTGGGAAATTAGCAATGGATACAGGATACAGGTAGTCCTGGTCATTGGCCCAAAGTCAGCCAGCTGGCTTTCATACTTAAGGTGGGACTAGAACTCACAGACTCCTGGTCATTGGCCCAAAGTCAGCCAGCTGGCTTTCATACTTAAGGTGGGACTAGAACTCACAGACTCCTGGTCATTGGCCCAAAGTCAGCCAGCTGGCTTTCATACTTAAGGTGGGACTAGAACTCACAGACTCCTGGTCATTGGCCCAAAGTCAGCCAGCTGGCTTTCATACTTAAGGTGGGACTAGAACTCACAGACTCCTGGTCATTGGCCCAAAGTCAGCCAGCTGGCTTTCATACTTAAGGTGGGACTAGAACTCACAGACTCCTGGTCATTGGCCCAAGGTCAGCCAGCTGGCTTTCATACTTAAGGTGGGACTAGAACTCACAGACTCCTGGTCATTGGCCCAAAGTCAGCCAGCTGGCTTTCATACTTAAGGTGGGACTAGAACTCACAGACTCCTGGTCATTGGCCCAAAGTCAGCCAGCTGGCTTTCATACTTAAGGTGGGACTAGAACTCACAGACTCCTGGTCATTGGCCCAAAGTCAGCCAGCTGGCTTTCATGACTATGGCAAGACTAGAAGTTCCCATCTCCCAGTTTCTGGCCTGATGTCTTAAACCAGGGGTGTCAAACTGCTGGCCTGTGGGCCGGACGCATCACTACAAAACCATGCCCACCCCATTGCCGGCAATGGGGAAAAAGCTCCGATACGTCACGTGACGTCGCGAGTTTGACATGTCTGTCTTAAACACTCTCAAGGGTGTCCCACCTTGGGAACTTAAGACCCATGGACTTCAACTCCCAGAATTCTCAGCAAAGAGCGTTAAGTCTACATATCAGAAGGATGTCCAGAGAACATCTAATAATCTAGGACAGGGTTATCCAACCTTGGCAACTTTAAGACCTGTGGACATCAACTCCCAGAATTCCCCAGCCAGCTTGGCTGGCTGGGGAATTCTGGGAATTGAAGTCCACAAGTCCGCACTAGACCATATTGGCTCTCCACGAATGACCGTCCGACTCTTTCTTTCCCCCCAAAAGGTGAACTTGCCGGAGCAGGCTGCGCCAGCCTCATGTCCACCCTCACCAACAAGGCCTTGGTGAAGAAAGAACGTCTTTTGGAAGTGGTGGGCAACGACCGATACCGGGTCAACAACAAACACGATTCCAAATACACCCCATTGCCTGTTCGAAAGATTATCCAGCTGGCGGAAGAGAAAGTGGGGCAAGAACTGGAGTATAAAGTCACCAGTGAAAATTGTGAGCACTTCGTCACGGAGTTGCGCTACGGTGTGGCCAGGAGCGATCAAGTAAGAGCTTCGTTTTGAGCTTTTCTGCACAAAATTGGGTGGTTTTTTTTTTGTGGTGGCAAATTCAAAAGGCTTGGGAGAGTTCTTGCGTCTAAACGCCTCTTTTTAACTTTCCTGAGTTTGCCTCTATTACACAAGTAGTCCTCTGTTTGCAGCCATTCGCTTAGTGACCACTCAAAGTCACAACAGCAGTGAAAGTTGTGACTGTTTTCCACACCTAAAAACCTGTTGCAGCATCCCCAGGGTCACATGATCAATATCCAGACCCTCGGCAAATGGCATGTACTTAAGACAGGGTCATGTGACCTTGGTGACAAGCAAAGTCCAATGGGGAAGCCAGATTCATTTAACAACCGTGCTAACTTGGTTCACTTAGCATCTGTGGCCAGAACAGTCGTAAAACAGGGGGGAAACTCAATTTATTTATTTTAGGAGATTTACATGGCTGCCTACTCGAGCACGGCGACTCAAGGCAGCTTACACGGATGTAGGAACACCGTATAAAAGAAGTAAAAATAATAGTAAGAAAAATAATAAAATAATAACACCCCCACACACACACACACAAACAAACACTCCTCTTAACAACCCTCTTCCTTAGCGGTGGAAACTTTGGGCTCGATTTTGGTTGTAAGTGGAGGACTTGCAATAGGAAGAAAATCCTCTTTTGGGGAACAAAGCGATGCCTGAAGCACCCCAGACCCGTACAGAGCAGACCCCCGCCTCCCCCAAATCCCAGCTCTTTTCTCTCCCTCCTCGACGGATGGACAAATTGCCAGTCGCCATATTAGCACATCAGGAACACGGCGGGTGGGGTGGATTTAACGGAACACGTATGATCTTTTCTTTGCAGGGAAGGCAAATCTTTGCACCTCATCTTTCTTTTTGTCTGGCAGGTCAGGGATTTTTTTGTGGGGGCGACCATCGCGGGCCTGGCTGGCTTGTTCGTTGGCGTCGGCACGGCCATGGTCAGGAGAAAAAAGCAGCAGAACCAATAACAATGAGGAAAAAGCAGATTCTCTCACAGCTCTCCGTCTCGTTGGTGTTTGTGTGCCTGCGTGTGTGTGTGTGTGTGTGTGTGTGCTAAGTTTCTACCAACTGGACCATCTCCAGTTTGAAAACAAAGTTATTTCCAGCCATTTCTCTAAATCCCATCTTCTCCTTGACGGCCAGGCGGGAGTTTAACGTCCGTAGCTTTCTTTGCGTCACAGATGGGTTTGAGTAACTCTTCCCTTAATCCAGGGTGAATGGATTTTGCCTTCCTCCAGGAAAGGCTAACATTAACCAACTTCCATCAGATTAAGGCTTGCATCTGGCCTCCCTTGATTCCTGGCTAAGCTTCAGACAGATGGTGGAGTTGGTAGTGGATTGAAGGTCAAGGAATTAGGCAGAGCCGGGATTATAGCTAAATTTGATTTAATAATGATGATAATAATAATAAAGTTGGAAGGGACCTTGGAGATCATCTAGGCTGCTCAGGCAGGAAACCCTATACCATTTCAGACAAATGGCTGTCCAGTCTCTTCTTAAAAACTTCCTGTGTTGGATTTAGCCCTGTAGATACAGATAGTCCTCAATTTACAACAATTTGTTTAGTGCCCAGAGTTACAACACCATTGAAAAAAGTGACATGACCATTTTTCACACAACTGTTGCAGCATCCCCACGGTCACGCGATCAAAATTCAGCTGTTTGTCAACTGACTCGTATTTATGACGGCTGCAGTGTCCTGGGCTCGCGTGATCTCTTTTTGTGACCTTCTGACCAGCAAAGTCAACGGGGGGGGGGGGGGAAAGTCACTTGACATCTGCGTTACTAATTCAACAGCTGCAGTGATTCGCTTAACAACTTTGGCAAGAAAGGTCATAAAATGGGGCAAAACTCACTTAACCAACGTCTTGCCCATGGAAAATTTGGGCTCAATTCTGTTTGTAAGTCGGGGACTAACTGTACTGTATAGAGAGATCCTTTGAGACGTGAATATCCTCCAAAGTTATTACAAATGCATTTCAGGCTGAAGAAGCTGCTAGTTAATTTTTTAAAAAAATATCCTTGAATTTCTGATCAAGAGGCAAAGCTCTCGCCATGCAAAATCTATCTAACTGCCACTGTTTGTACGTAACTTTTAGCAGCGTTCTTCCCCCCCCAACGCATGTAGCAAACAGAGTCTGGTGGGTGATGTTTCTAGTGAGATTAGTGGCTAAATTATTTTCCCACCACGATTAGCTATTTAGCCCCGGAGAAGGGTTACTCATGATACTAACGTACACATTTAAAATAAATTTAAATATAAATTTAATAAATTCTATTTATTTTACGTGAATTTAGTAAGTAAATAAAGCTTGTCTTGAGTTTTTCCACCCCAGTGTGGCTCAAGTGAGAATACTTATGGATATATATCCCTCTCCGTTTTGCATTTCAGACAATTCCGTCGTTCCCTGCAGGACAACGGGAGGTAAAATCTTGAACAAATAACATTTCAGAGTTAGTCGCTTTTTATTTGCTAGCTAGAAATACAGGATTAAAAAAATATCCACTTCCCTCTAATCACACGTCAACAGCATAACAAGGCATCCCATTTCCGTGCAAAAAATAGATCTGCCTCTTTTATGGTTGAGGGGAAGATTTTATTTATTTGTTTATTCCAAAAACAAACTGCTCTTTTAAAAGATGTTTTATACTTGACGTGAGGAAACTTGCAAATAAAAGCTTTGAGTTTTTGAGCCTGGTTGCTTTCTGAAGGAGCTGTGAATTATTACGGGGGCTTCATGGCGGGGTTTTGGGGGATTTGACGCAGTTCTTAGTCACAGGTCTTAAGTCTGGGATGTCTGAAGGAGCCACTTTCGATCACTTTGCAAGGAAAACGAAGAACCAGGGTTTAATTTGCAGTGCAGCAGGGCTGCCGTTTCCACTGCATCTTTCATTTACTTTGCAAGAGTGCAACTACTAGACATTGCACGAGAAGACAAAAGGTGAGGGATTCTTCCCAAAGAGGTCTTCAAGATGACCCCAGCCATCAACACCATCTCCATAGGCTGACTCTTGGAGATTGATCTTTCATTTTTTGTTTTATGAAAAAGTTGATCCATTAACAACAGCTTTGGAAGGTAGTTCCCGACCTGTAACCATTTCTTTAGTGATCGTTCGAAGTTACAGCGGCACTGAACAAAGTGGCTTATGTCTGTTTTCACGCTTATGACTATTGCAGAGCCCCACGGTCACGTGATCTGAATTCAGAAGCTTGGCAAGTGACTCGTATTTATGACGGTCGCAGTGTCCTGGGGTCACGTGATCTCCTTTTGCGACCTTCTGACAAACAAACTCAACGGGGAAGGCGTATTCACTTTACAAACGTGTTACCAACTTAATAACTGCAGTGATTCCCTTAACAACTGTTAGCAAGCAAGGTCATACAATGGGGCAAGTTCTTCACTTAACAACAGTCTCGTTAGAATGAGCAAATTCCCCCTCCCTTCTAGCACTGATGATGTTACCTAGTTGGGTCATGAAAGGTCTGCAAGAAAACCACCCAGCTCAGAGAGCACCAAGGACCCCACAGTCCTCCTCCTCCTCCTCCTCCTCCCTTCTAGCACTTATTGAAACAGCTGTGTCTCTTCCTATCTGCAACTTATTAAATCAGCTGTGTCTCTTTCTGTCTGCAACTTATTGAAAAAGCTGTGTGTTTTCCTGTCTGCAACTTATTGAATCAGCTGTGTCTCTTCCTGTCTGCAACTTATTGAAGCAGCTCTGTCTCTTCCTATCTGCAACTTATTAAATCAGCTGTCTCTTCCTGTCTGCAACTTATTAAATCAGCTGTGTCTCTTCCTGTCTGCAACTTATTAAATCAGCTCTGTCTCTTCCTGTCTGCAACTTATTGAAGCAGCTATGTCTCTTCCTTTCTGCAACTTATTAAATCAGCTGTGTCTCTTCCTGTCTGCAACTTATTGAAGCATCTATGTCTCTTCCTTTCTGCAACTTATTAAATCAGCTGTGTCTCTTCCTGTCTGCAACTTATTGAAGCAGCTATGTCTCTTCCTGTCTGCAACTTATTAAATCAGCTGTGTCTCTTCCTGTCTGCAACCTATTGAAGCAGCTAGGTCTTTTCCTGGTCATAAGTCAAGGAGCACCTGTAAATGTCTCTTCTCTTCTCTGCAGCTGCAATGGCTTTCTTTATCAACAGCCCATTGTTGTATAACAACGGGACAAGGCTTAATTTTGTCCTCGGGCTCCTCCGTAACCTTTTATTTTGTTCTGTGGACTTGGCCTGCCTGCTTTCTGCTCCAGCCTCTGAGACACAAAAAACATTGATTGCAGGTCGTGGGAATTAAAAGCCAAGTGCCAGGCGGGCGTATTTCGATACTTGCTTCTCTGCCAGCTTGTTCCAACATTTCCCAATCTAATATTCTCTAGAAATCTTGCAAAAGGTCAGGGTATTGTGCCAAGAACATGTTTGATTGAGAATCAAATCATTTCTTGTTCAGTGCCAGCTGCAAGGATTTACGGATGGGAAAGAAAATTCAGCGCATGGGAATCCTACTCTGGTTTCTCAGGAGTTTATCAACAACATCAGGAAAGCCCACATTTCCCTTCCCTTGAGGAGGAGTGTGTGTCTTGGTCTGTGCCCCCACTCGCAAAATCCCACCATCTTTATTATAAACCCTCATTTAAACCCGCGGGGAGAGGTTTTCAATTAGCTGGTTTCACATTTGAACGACTCTATCCAAATTGCACCTCAAAATGCTGCTTGTCTCTGGAGTCAGAATAAAGAAAGCAGAGATTCTTTTTTCCAGTCTGGATATTTTATATCTGAGCCCATCTCTCTTTTCGACGGAAGATTTGGAAAACCTCTCGAGGTTTTGTTATTTGCAACCTGAATCCAGCTCAGGAGACCTTAGTAAGTGTCTCTGTTATTCTCTGGCTTAAATGGATAATTTTCAGTGATAATTTATTCCTGGTGCTTTTTTCCATCGTTTTCCCTCTGTGTCAATCTTTCTCAACCGTGATAATTTTGAAGTATGTGTAATTTTGAAGTACTGCTAAGTTTGTAAAGCCGCCCTGAGTCTTCGGAGAAGGGCGGGATGTAAATGGAATTAAAATAAAAAATTAAAATAAAATAAGACTTCAACTCCCAGAATTCTGCAGGCTAGCTAGCTGGGGAATTCTGGGAGTTAAAATTCACCCATCTGAAAGCATATTGGCCAGGGAATTCTGGGAGCTGAAGTCCACCCATCTTAAATCAAGCTGGCTGGGGAATTCTGGGAGTTGAAATCTACACATTTTTAAAGTTGCTCAGGTTGAAAAACGCTGCCCTCTATCATGACATTTTAAAACTTGGCTATGGTAAAGTTGAAACCCCAGTGAAACTGGATTGCTGAATTAAAAGAAGACAAATGGCAGATGAGGTGACTAAAACGTGATTTTAATTTTATTTGCCCATGTAACCATGGGAACTTTTAATATGCCAACAGCTGGCGTCGAGGTAGGTAAGAGAGAAAATTGTATTTGAGCCTGTTCTCAAAAGGGGGATTGCAGATGGTGGTTTGAGGGGGGGCAATCTTCTCAGTCGTGGCCCCCAAATTCGAATTCCGTGATGGAATAAGTTGCTTCCTCTCCACTCTCTTACAGCTTGTCACTATTTTTTTTAAAATAAAACATTATCTTGTTCAGATATATGATTCATACAGTGCGCTCCAAGTTATTATGGGGCTTGTGTGTTCATTATCACTCTTTGTAGCTCCCTTTCATTTTTAAAAATTAACTTTGTAAGATGCCTGGAGGGTTTTGTTTGAGAACGGAAAGGACAAGGCTGTTTTCAAGTGTCTGGCTGCAAAGATGAATCCATAAATAAGACATTATTTACTGGGCTTTATTGCTAGCAAGAGATTAATTTGGGGAACAAATCACCATCTAGGCAGAAGTCTGTTACAGAGGCCACAGACATCCAGAGAAAAAGTGTGGCACAAATCCGTGCCAGCAAGAAAAACAGCACTCTGGGAAAAAAAAAATGCGGAGAATTGCCACTAAGATGTTTAGAGAGCTGGAGACTAAAACATACAAAGACTGGTTGCAGGAATTGGGTACTTCTAATCTAACAAGGGACGCGGTGGCTCAGTGGGTTGGGACGCTGAGCTTGTCGATCAAATGGTCGGCAGTTTGGCGGGTCGAATCCCGAGTGTCGCGTAACAGAGTGAGCGCCTGTTACTCGTCCCAGCTTCTGCCAACCTAGCAGTTCGAAAGCACGTAAAAATGCAAGTAGAAAAATAGGGACCACTCCGGTGGGAAGGTAACAGCGCTCCGTGCGCCTTTGGCGTCCAGTCATGCCGGCCACATGACCACGGAGACGTCCTCGGACAAGCACTGGCTCTTCGGCTTTGAAACGGAGATGAGCACCGGCCCCTAGAGTCGGAGACGACTAGCACGCATGTGCGGGGGAACCTTTACCTTTACCTTAATCTAACCAAGAGAAGGACTAGGGGTGACATGATAGCGGTCTTCCAGTATTTCAGGGGCTGCCCCAAAGAAGAGGGGGTCAAACTATTTTCCAAAGGACCAAAAGGCAGGACAAGAAGCAACGGGTGGAAACTAACCAAGGAGAGAAGCAGCCTGGAACTAAGGAGGAATTTCCTGACACTCAGAACAATTAATCAGTGGAGCAACTTGCAGCAGAAGTTATGAATGCTTCATCACTGGACGTTTTTAAGAAGAAACTGGACAGCCATTTGTCTGAATTGGTATAGGCTCTCCTGCTTGACCAGGGGGTTGGACTAGAAGACCTCCAAGGTCCCTTCCAGCTGTATTCTGAATTTTTACACAAATGTGTTTCCCTTGGTTTGTATGTCGATCAGAAAGCAGTTCTCTTGATTCACCAGGGCAGCGTCTCCCAAAATGTTTGTCTGCGATTCCTTGCCAGTCCTTGAGGCTTTCTCTTTCTCTCTCCCCATCATCAAAACTGCCCTTGGGAAATCTGTGCTTGTTGGTCACAATCACACAATCTACTGCAGGCAGTCTTTGACCTTCAACCATTCATTTAGCGACTGTTCAGAGTTACAACTGAAAACAGTGACTTACGACACATCAATGCGGTTCTAACCCCTGCAGCATCCCCACGGTCTGGCAATTATATTTATATAATTATGTTTATAATGGTTGCGCCACGTTGATAACTGCCCAGAGTTTTTAAGATACGAGATGGGAGGGCAAATAAATTCCGTAATAAATTAACCAAGTAAAACATCCTGAGCTTATGTGATCACCATTTGTGACCCTCCCAGCTGGCTTGCAACAATCAGTCAGTAGAGGAAGCCAAGCTTCCTTAATGACTGTGTGATTCATTTAGCAACTGCAGCGATTTGCTTAGCTCTGGCAAAAAGGTCATCAAATGTGACTCCTTTAACGACCGTCTTGCTCAGCAGTGGAAATTCTGGCCCATCTTAAAGCATGCTGGCTGGGGGTGGCGGCGGGGTGGGTGGGGGTGGAAATCTGGCAATTGCAGTCCACCCACCTTAAAGCCTGTGGTCGTATGTAGAGGACCAGCTCTAGTTGGGGAGGTTGGGTGGCAAGGAAAACAGGAAGGAGGAAATTATATTTTGCAACTGTACCTGGTATTCGGGAGCTGCGTCGAGGGACCTCCGAATAATCTGCAGAATAATAACATAATAAAATTAGCCACCTGGTTTATTTATTTATTTTTTAAAAAAGTCTCCAACAGATGTAAAGTTTGAGAAACTTTGGGCCAGGGAGAGCGGCTTGAGAAACCCCCTCAACCCACACCCCCGTCTTAGCCAACCCATCCACTTGCTCAGACATCAGAGTCTTTCTTGGTTACTTGGTAACAGGTGAGGTGGCACCTGTCCTATTATGTCACTCTAAGCACCAGCCAGGAAATGGGAGGTGAATTCATTCGCCACAGGAAAAAAAGTGAGCGCCCATTGCAGGTACCAGCAGTGGGTGGGAGGGAAGCTGGCCGGATGGGTGCCCCCCGCTTTGCCTTCCACTCTGCTTGAGCCAGGCTGGGTGTTGGGGTGAATCAGACCTGGGCCAGCCAGGAGAGCAAGGTGGGGTGCACCTGGGGGTCTTCTTGGCCAGTTGCTCTCTCTTCATTTGGGCTTCTGATGAGAAAAAAAAGTCAGAAACCCCCAGCCCCAATTGGTCGCTTTGGAGATTCAGTGACAACATGGCCAAATTTCAGTGGCTCCCTTCCTTCCTCCCTCCCTCCCTCCCTCCCTCCCTCCCTCCCTTCCTTCCTTCCTCCCTCTCTCCCTCCCTCCCATCCCTCCCTCCCATCCCTCCCTTCCTTCCTTCCTCCCTCCCTTCCTCGTTCCCTCCCTCCCTCCCCTCCCTCCCTCCCTCCCTTCTTTCCTCCCTCCCTCCCTCATTACCTCCCTACCATCTCTCCTTCCTTCCTTCCTCTCTCCCTCTCTCCCTCCCCTCCCTCGTTCCCTCCCTCCCATCTCTCCTCCCTTCCTTCCTCCCTCCCTCCCTCCCTCCCTCCCTTCCTTCCTTCCTTCCTCCCTCTCTCCCTCCCTCCCATCCCTCCCTCCCATCCCTCCCTTCCTTCCTTCCTCCCTCCCTTCCTCGTTCCCTCCCTCCCTCCCCTCCCTCCCTCCCTCCCTTCTTTCCTCCCTCCCTCCCTCATTACCTCCCTACCATCTCTCCTTCCTTCCTTCCTCTCTCCCTCTCTCCCTCCCCTCCCTCGTTCCCTCCCTCCCATCTCTCCTCCCTTCCTTCCTCCCTCCCTCCCTCCCTCCCTTCCTCATTCCCTTCCTCCCACTGTCCCTTTTTTCTCCTTCCTTCCTTCCTTCCTCCCTCCCTCCCTCCCTCCCTCCCTCCCTCTCCAGTTCTTAAAGGATGCTGGCTTGGGGGATTCTGGGAATTGCAGTCCACCCATCTGAAAGTTACCAAGAAACAGTCCCAAACTGTCTGTGGCCCAGAATGATGGGCCAGGAGGATGAGCAGAGAGTTTCCAAGTTCCTAATTCTTCCACCCAAGCAGGAATTCTTTCTCCTGGGAACATAAGGCCAGGGGGAGAAGGAAAGGGATGCCTTGCTATCTCTATTCATGAACTTTTATAGCTTTGCCCAGGCAAAAAGAGCAGTCTCGACCCCAAGAGGTTTCCTTATCTAAATTTCGGTGGAAGAAAGAGGCAGTGGGAAGCCAGGAGAGAGAAAACTAATCTGGGGAGGAAAATGCATATTAATTGGGGTGATTAATCATTTTGTGCCAACTGATTAAATTTAAATGGTTTTGCAAATCAGGGGATCTTGACGGGAGCCTTTTTAATTTGCTGGCAAAAATTGCTTTCGCAAACAAACGCCATAATTCACACTTCCCTTCATTTGCTATTTCCTTTTTTTTTTTTTAAAAAAGGAACAAACAAAACCTTTTAAAGCTTTGTGTTAAAATGTGATAAGACATCCTATAAATGGATTTAATTTGCCCTAATTTTGGGCAGTGCCGCTTGGAAATTCTACCGGGATAGCAAGGCTGACTCCGAAAGAGCCTGCTGTGAACAGCTTTATCCAGGTCTGCTAAAAACAACACCCCTATAGGGTAGGCCAGTGCTAGTCCTTGCTCGCTGCACCTGGGGCTGAGCAAACAATGGTTTAACCACAGCCTTTTAGTGATTTCATGGCTGAGGTAACACTGTGGTGGAGATTAAACTACAAACTTGGCTTTTGGTCCACATTGAGAGTTTCCAGTCTTCGGACGTTTGGGTTGCCTGCTTGAATTGTGAGTCCTCCAGTGTTGAGGGAGAAGCAGGTTTTCACGGTCCCCCCCATTTCTCAAATGGTTTCTTCCCCTGAGAATGAGGCTTCTGGTTTTCTGCTTTAGAGGCAGAGGTTGATGGAGAAGTCCTTTTGGATTTCTCTTTGGGGGGGGGGGGTTGGCTGCTGTGGGGTGGGGGGAATTGTAGCTGTGAAAAACCTGGAAGGTCTTTCTTTGTAATGACTCCCTTTGGGGTTGAATGGGGTGGGTGGGTGGGTGGGGGAAAGGCCAGGGATGCTGCAGATGAGTGGGGAGAGGATTGTGCCAAATAAGAGGGGAGGTATCTTTACCTGGGCACTCCAGCATTATGCCACACCGTTTCCATGGGCATTCCCACCCCAATCATCATCATCATCATCATCATCATCATCATCATCATCATCATCATCATCATCTTATTTTTTTATCCTGCTTTTATTATTTGTATAAATATCTAAATATCTCAAGGTAGTGAACAGTTGGCTGTCGTGCCTAAGGCAGGAGTAGAACTCCTTATGTCTTCTTCTCCTTCCTCCCCCTCCTCCTCCTCCTCCTCTTCCTTCTTCTTCTCCTTTTCTTCCTTTTCTCCTTCCTCCTCCTCCTCCTCCTCCTCTCCTTCTCCTCTTTCTCCTTCCTTTTCTCTCTCCCTCCTCCTCCTCCTCTTTAAAGATTTTTGTCCAAAAATGCTAAGCAACTGGAATGAAGCAAGAAGGGGCTAACACAGATCCACCCCAGTAGCGCTAAAGGGCTTCAGGGAAGAGTTCGCCAAAGAAACAGGAATTATCCTCTCTCTCTATATATATGTTTTTTCTCTTCTAGATATGCTCATAGGAAGTCGGCACTGAGAAGACACAAGGACACCCTAGCCAAGATGAATGAGGAGGAGCAAAATCACTCAGCCCTTTTAATCAAGGTTAAAAATCCAGCCGAACCGGTAAATGGGGGCTGGGAACAAGGCAGGGAGAAGTGGGGGTGTGGGGGGGGCAAAAGAGGGAAGGTAAAACGTAAAGGTTTCCCCCGCACATGCGTGCTAGTCGTTTCCGACTCTAGGGGCCGGTGCTCATCTCCGTTTCAAAGCCGAAGAAGAGCCAGCGCTTGTCCGAGGACGTCTCCGTGGTCATGTGGCCGGCATGACTAGACGCCAAAGGCGCACGGAACGCTGTTACCTTCCCACCGTAGCGGTCCCTATTTTTCTACTTGCGTTTTTACGTGCTTTCGAACTGCTAGGTTGGCAGAAGCTGGGACGAGTAACAGGCGCTCACTCTGCTACACGGCACTCGGGATTCGACCTGCCAAACTGCCGACCTTTTGATCGACAAGCTCAGCGTCCTAACCCACTGAGCCACTGCGTCCCTTCTAAAAGAGGGAAACTTTAAGAAAAGGGCCAGGTCGATTCCCCTTTTCCTTCCAGCTGCTGAGCAGAGGTTACTGCATTGCTAGCGGCTGGCATTTGAACAGAAATATTGGTTGAAGTACAGGCCGTCCTCAATTTACAGTTGGCCAATGTGGACCAGGATTTCTGTCACTAAGCAAGGTGGCGGTGAAGTGAACTGCGCCTTTATTTTACCATCTCTTTTGCCACGGTTGCTAAGCGAAGCACTGCCGCGGTCCAATGAATCCGGCAGCCACGCGGTGAACCCATCTTGACTTTGCACGTCAGAAGCCAGCTAGGAAGGTGGCAGCCAGGTGACCCTGACACATGTCGTAAGTCCCTTCTTTTCAATGCCGTCGTAACTTCAAGTGGTCAAATGGCTGAAAGTTGCAACAGTTGTAAGAGGACTATCTGCACACATCATTAAATTAATGGGCACCAGGCACCGCATCCCTGCTTCAGACAGGAAGGCGGTGCAGAGAGTGGTGAGGACGGCCGAAAAGATCATTGGCAGTTCCCTCCCTCCCATCCAGGACATAGCACAGAAGCGTTGTTTGAACAGGGTCCGTAAGATTATCCGGGACGCTACTCATCCTCTTCACGACCTGTTTTCCTTGTTCCCTTCTGGGAGGAGGGGGCTTCGTGGTATCCAGTAGCAGAACATCCAGATAAAGCCATAGTTTCATTCCATACAGCATTAACCTTGTGAACTCTCAAGCTTCCGCCTTCCCTTATATATTCAAGATGGACAGTCTTTAATATTTTATTGTTATGTATGTGTAGCTTGTCGATCAGAAGGTCGGCTGTTTGGCAGGTCAAATCCCGAGCGCCGCGTAGCAGAGTGAGCGCCTGTTACTCGTCCCAGCTTCTGCCAACCTAGCAGTTCGAAAGCACGTAAAAATGCAAGTAGAAAAATAGGGACCGCTACGGTGGGAAGGTAACAGCGTTCCGTGTGCCTTTGGCGTCTAGTCATACCGGCCACATGACCACGGAGACATCCTCGGACAAGTGCTGGCTCTTCGGCTTTGAAACGGAGATGAGCACCGGCCCTGAGAGTCGGAAACGACTAGCACGCATGTGCGGGGGAACCTTTACCTTTATGTGTAGGGGTGTGGGTCTATACATATATGTTGTATGTGGTATGTTTTAGGTGTGTGTCATGTATGTGTTTCACTTTGAGAGCGGGCAACTAAATTTCATTTTTGATGTGTGCCGTTGTGCCCACAGTAAAATAAAAAAGACAATAAAGATGATCTTATCTATCTTATCTTATCTGTTCTACTGTGTGGTTAGCTGTGTGGTTTCTGTACGCAAGGACAATCCTCTCTGGAAGCTGAGCTTGTGTCAGGATGACCTCTGCCTCAAGTCCATGTGAACGTGTATTTAAACCAGTTAGCTAAGAGTGCTCCACGTAATGATAGATTTAGTTAGTGATATATTAACTTTTGTGCTTTTTTAAAAAAATTATTTACTGTTACAGTGAAAAGTTTCAGAAGAGACTGGACAGTCACTTGTCTCAGGTTCTCCTGCTTGAGCGGGGTTGGGTAGGGGGTGGGGCTGGACTAGATGACCTCCAAGGTCCCTTCCAGCTCTATTCTATTCTATGTCTGTAGACCTTCAAAACTTCTGTTACAATTCTTGGGTTTAAGAGACGCTTCTATGTGTCTTTCCAGTTTGCCACTGAGTGATTGTGACGGCATGGGATCAAACCCTCTCTCCCAGCATAGTCTACCTGTCAGGATTATTGAGAGGAATTTTTTTGCTAGAAGGGCAGGCTCCAAATTTCAGCCACAGCTTTCCCCCCCCCCACTCCCTCCCCTCTTTGGGATTTCCCCCCCCCACACTCCTGCAGTAAATCCAATAACCAGCAGGTGGTGCTACAGCACCATAGAAAAGATCCAATTCGGCCTATATTTTTTGGAAGGCGCCTTGTCTCTTTAAAAACGGTCTTTGCAAAGAAACGAGCTTTGTTGGGAAAGGTGCACCCCATATGTGCAGTAATGTTTGGCATGCAGAGAAGGTAGGCATCAAACAGCTGGAAGAAGAGACACCGAGCTACAAGGCTGATGCTGAAGACGAATTTGGCCAGATGAGAACAGAGTAAAGCACAATTTCACTCCTCTGAGCATGTGTATGATGTCCATTAAGCCCGGACTTTGTTTTTCCTTAAGGAAAAACTGCCATGGAAAAACAAACTCCAGTTGCCTTTTGGAAAAGCATCTTTGGGTCTGGTCTGGTCCCAATGAGAGTAGCAAGTCAAGGATTGCCATTGGATTGATCTCACCAAAGCCGGGCTTGGTCGACTTGTAGGAAGAGGACAGACTGAGTAGTGATAGGCCACTGAGTTGGGACCTTTTGTGTCTTCCAGGAGGAATTAAAACCAGGAGACGTTATTGAGATATTCCGTTCTTCTTGCCAACATTGGGCCCTATATGTAGGGGAACAGCAAGTAGTCCATCTGGTAACTGAATGTAAGTATTCTAATCCCTGCCTGGGCGGTGGGGAAGAGGATGCATTGATGGTTCTTTACTCCCCCGTTAGTAAGAACAATTAGCCAGTGGAAGGGCTTGCCTCCAGAAGTTGTGGGCCCTCCATCACTGGAGATTTTTAAGAAGAGACCTGCCTGAGATGGTATAGATCAGGGGTAGGCAACCTTGGCTCTTTTATGACTCGTGGACTTCAACTCCCAGAATTCCTGAGCCCGCATGCCTCAGCTTGGAAACCTCTCCCTTTTCCCTCAGCATGGCTGGCTCAGGAATTCTGGGTGTTGAAGTCCACGAGTCATAAAAGAGCCAAGGTTGCCTACCCCTGGTATAGATCCTCCTGCTTGAGCAGGGGGCTGGACTAGAAGACCGCCAAGGCCCCTTCCCACTCTGTTATTTTGTGTTCTGCATGGCTTCCCCTTCCCCTTACTTCTCTGGACAAAACGGTGGCAGGAATTGGGCCTGTCTAATCTATTGAAAAGACATATGAGTGGCGACACAGTCCCAATAGTTGAGGGGCTGCCCCAGAGAAGAGGGGGTCAACCTGTTCTCCAAAGCACCTGAAAGGCTGGACAAGAAGAGACGGATGGAGACACAAGGAGAGAAGCAACCTGGCACTAAGGAGAAACTTCCTGACAGTGAGGAGGACAATTAACCAGTGGAACGGCTTGCCACCAGAAATTGTGGGCGCTCCCTCACTGGACAGCCCTTTGTCTGGAATGGTGTAGGGTCTCTCGCTTGACTAGAAGACCTTCAAGGTCCCTTCCAGCTCTGAAATTCGGTTAAGCAGTAATACTCTATTGTTGTCGAATGCCGTGACATCTATGCCAAAGCCACTGCACGGCGCCATCGTTTGGGGTTAACGAAGAATACACTTGAATGTAACAGAGGGAGTATGTTATGCTTTGGAGCATGGCCAGTGCAAAATTGGGTTGTTTTTTCTTGTTGTTCTCCAGGTGAACATTTTGCTGATGGGTCTCCCAACCCCTTGGTGATCTTATCCGAGAGAGTTTGCGTCAAGAAGGATTGGCTGGAAGACGTGGTCCGGAAGGACAGGTACCGAGTGAATAATAAACATGACGAGACTCACCCACCGCTACCCCTCTCCAAGATCCTGTGGCAGACGGAGGAATTGGTCGGGAAGGAGATGCCGTACAGCCTGAGCAGCCAAAACTGTGAAAATTTTGTTATGGAGCTACGTTATGGACCGGAAATGAGTGAGCAGGTGTGTAGCCTTGCCCATGAAAGATGATTGGGGGGGGGGGAAGCCAGGTTGTGTGTACAGAAGTGAAGGAAATTGGAGTGGGGGTTCTGGGCCGGCCAGCCAGCACTTGGGAGGGTGGGAGTCAGGCTGTGCCAGGAAGGAACAGGCAATGCTGGTTTGTAAGTTTGGGGCTTGCGTGGCAGTGGAGTGTATTCCCCTTCCTTCCTTCCTTCCTTCCTTCCTTCCTTCCTTCCTTCCTTCCTTCCTTCCTTCCTTCCTTCCTTCCTTCCTTCCTTCCTTCCTTCCTTCCTTCCCTTTGTTGAAAGCTAGCTGGCTGAGTCACAAATGATGATCACATAACCCTCAGAAACTGCAAACCATCATAGATACATGCTAAGCACCGAAAGGGATTCTACGAGGGTCGTAAATGTGAGGACCAAGTGTAGGCCATTTTTCAGTGCCATTGCAGCATCAGTCACTAAGCGAATGGTTTTAAGCTGTGGACTGCCTGCAGGGAACACATGTAAGACAGAGCAATCCCTTGCATACTTATGAAGGCCTGCTATTTAAGTCAATGAGTTTTACTCTTAAACTATGCAATCTCATAGAGGCTTGTTTGCAAGTAATTACCTCTGAGCGTAATGGGACTTTTTCCTTGGATAGATTTCGGAGGGCACCCTAAAATGGAGCAAGCACACATTAAGCAAGCAGTTTTGGTAGAAAGGAAGGCTTCCATGCCAGCCTGGGAAAGAGATCTAAAATTAAACCAACATTGCTGTTTTTATTTACAAAGAGTGCTGAAATATCACAAGCTAATCGATGGATCAATTTTTATGATGCATGTACCAATTAAAGAATCTAATGCGCTGGTCAGCCTAGCATGCATTGGGGAAAATTTTTTGCTTTCTGTTATCCATTTGCTGATGCATTTTAATAAGAGGGAGGAAATATTTAACCGTTGTGCCTCCAAGTCTATAGGGAGAGATGCTTACGACTGAAAAATATAACCAACAACTGGTCAAAAACTGTTGTGAGCCAGTGAGGTTGTTCGTTCTTGGCAAATTGTTTCCAAGCGGGCAGAAAATGCCATACAGGTACTCCTCGACTTACGGCCACAGTTGAGACCAAGATTTCTGTCGCTAAGCGAGGCATTTGTCAAGTGACCTTTGCCCCATTTTACGACTTTTCTTGCCACCGTTGTTAAGCGAATCAGTGCAATTGATAAGTGAGTAACCCAGTTGTGAAGTGAATCTGGCGTGCCCCTTGACTTAGCTGGTCAGAGGATCACGCGACCTTGGGACCCAGCAACGGTCATAAGTATGAGTCAGTCTCCAAGCGTCTGAAGTGTGATCACGTGACCATGGGGCTGCTTCAAAGGTCGTAACTCTGAAAAACGATCTTAAGTCACTTTTTTTCACTGCTGTTGTAACTTTGATCGGTCACTAAACGAATTGCTGCAAGCTGAGGACCAAAAACATTGCCCAGATTGGTGAGACTGTTTTTCCCCCCCTGCCTCTTGAAATATGCTGTCCATTTGCGTTTCAGAAGACGGTAATCAGGCAAGCAAATTTAGAATTTGATTTGCAGCCCGAAGCCAAGCTGGAGAATGTCCCAAATGGGCCAAAACATTGCTATTTAGTATCAAATATATATATATATATATATGTAGATCTAGAGTCTCGGGTTTCTTCCCGCGTTCCTTTCATCTTCAGAAAGTTGTGGCGACGTTTCGACGAAATCCCATCCGTCATCATCAGGCCGGAGTGTTTCTCCTGCTGCTACCAGGAGCAAACACTCCGGCCTGATGATGACGGATGGGATTTCGTCGAAACGTCGCCACAACTTTCTGAAGATGAAAGGAACGCGGGAAGAAACCCGAGACTCTAGATCTACACATACAGACACCCGCGAGAATCTACGAAAACAAACATATATATATATATATATATATATATATATATATATATAAACATGTTTTATTCTCCTGTACAGTTCAGAGAAAGCTTTCAGCCAACCTAGCAGTTCCCAGAAATAAAAAAATACAGGTAGTTCTCAACTTACTACCACAACATAGCCTCAAATTTTCGTTGCTAATCAAGACGCTTGTCAGTCTTGCCCCACTTTACAAGCTTTCTTGCCACAGTTTATTTATTTTATTTATTTATTTTATTAATTTAATTTATATACCGCCCTTCTCCCGAAGGACTCAGGGCGGTGTACAGGGCAATGCAATAAAATACAATATACAAAAAATAAAAATATTAAATACTATAGCCCTATTCAATAAATTAATACAAAACTATAAAATACCCCTAAACCCATCAGACCAGGCCGGCTTGTTCAAACAAATAGGTTTTTAGGTTGCGTCGGAAGGAGCGAAGGTCGGGAGCCATCCGGAGCTCAACCGGTAGATGGTTCCAAAGGCCGCCAGTCGACACAGTTTGCAGTTGTTAAGCTAGCAACACCCTTGTTAAGTGATTTCCCATTGATTTTGCTTGTCAGAAGGTCGCAAAAGGTGATCCCGGAACACATGACTGTCCTAAATATGAATCAGTTGCAAAAGCATCTGAATTTTGATCACGTGACCAATGGGTACTGCAACGGCTGTAAGTGTGAACCATGGCTATAAGTCACTTTTTTCAGTGCCGTTGTGGTTTTAAATACTCATTAAACCAATGGTGGTAAACTGAGGATTACCTATCATCAATAGAGAACGTCATTAGAAATACACCTTGGGAAAATATCTACGGAGCAACACAAACATTAATGGCCGAAAAGGAAGTATCTGTTAAAAAAAGCAAAAACGCAAAATCAGATGAAAGGAAAACAATAATAATGACAACAACAGCAACAGAAGGATTTTTGCAATCGTGGTTAAATATCTGTAAGATTTCTTTTTGAAGTTCAAGATCTTTCAGTAGAAACAATGTAAAGAGCCAGAAAGATGATCAGGGGACTGGAGGATAAAGCATACAAAGAACAGTTGCTGGAATTGGGTATGTCTAGTTTAATGAAAAGAAGGACCAGGGGTGACATGATAGCAGTCTTCCAATATCTCAGGGGTGGCCACAAAGAAGAGGGGGTCAAATTGTTCTCCAAAGCCCCTGAAGGCAGGACAAGAAGCAACGGATGGAAATTCATCAAGGAGAGAAGCAACCTTGGAACTTAAGGAGAAATTTCCTGACAGTGAGAACAATTAACCAGTGGAACAACCTGCCTCCAGAAGCGGTGAATGCTCCATCACTGGAGGATTTTAAGAAGTGACTAGACAGCCATTTGTCTGAAATGGTATAGGGTCTCCTGCTTGACCAGGGGGTTGGATAGAAGACCTCCAAGGTCCCTTTCTAACTCCATCATTCTGTATCCTCAATCACTTCCCGTTGCTTACCTCTCTGGGCAGAACAGTTGCTGGAATTGGGTATGTCTAATGAAGTATGTCTACTGCTAAGCTTGTAAGCCGCCCTGAGTCTTCGGAGAAGGGCGGGATATAAATGGAATAAAAAAAAAAAAAGAAGGACTAGGGGTGACATGATAGAAGCCTTCCAATATTTGAGGGGCTGCCCCAAAGAAGAGGCAGTCAATCTATTCTCCAAAGTGCCTGAAGGCAGGACAAGAAGCAACAGATGGAAATTCATCAAAGCAAAAGGGAACGTAGAACTAAGGAGAAATTTCCTGACAGTTATAACAATTAATCAGTGGAACGACAATAATAATAATAATAATAATAATAATAATAATAATAATAATAATAATAATAATAATAATAATAATAATAATAATAATAATAATAATAATAATAATAATAATAAGAAGAAGAAGAAGAAGAAGAAGAAGAAGAAGAAGTTGGAAGGGACCTTGGAGGTCATCTAGTCCAACCCCCTGCTCAGGCAGGAAATCCTATACCATTTTGGACAAATGGCTGGCCAGTCTCTTCTTAAAAACTTCCAGTGTTGGAGCATTCACCACCTCTGGAGGCAGGTGGTTCCACTGGTGAGTTGTTCTAACTGTCAGGAAGTTTCTCCTTAGTTCTAGGTTGCTTCTCTCCTTGACTAGTTTCCATCCGTTGCTTCTTGTCCTGATTTCAGGTGATTTGGAGAATAGCTTGACTCCCTCTTCTTTGGGGCAGCCCCTGAGATATTTCCTCCAGTAGTTGTGGGTGCTCCATCACTGGAGGTTTTCAAGCAGAGACTGGACAACCATTTGTCTGAAACGGTATAACAACTCCTGCCTCAAGCAGGGGATTGGATCAGAAGATCTCCAAGGTCACTTCCAGCTCTTGTTATTCTGTTAAACCAAGCTGGGAAGAATTTTTCAGATTTGGATGGCAAAACAACAAACATTTCTTATTTTCCACTTCCTGGTGCTGAAACAACCTGCCTTGGCTAATTTAAGAGACCTTCCAAGTGGATGAAAAGGATCTTGTCTCTCCCCACATCCCCAGGGTTAGAAGCATTTGTGAATGCTCCTTTTAAAAGCCGTTGATTTGATTTTAAAGGCAGATAACAGGATTTTGCCGTGGTGATATCTGCAGAAAGAGAAAGGCTTGCTCCCTGTTGAGAGGTACTTGGCTAAGTCAATACTGACACAGCGGGAAGTGCAACAAAATGTGTTAATGCGGAGGGATTGTGCTCAAGATCCCCACCAGCCAATGGGCCGTGCCCTTTCTCGGACCATCTATTTCATTATCTTGCCCACCAGACTCAACTTACTGGAGATGCCATCCATCTTCTCAGAACCATCAGCATCTGAGTTGGTGACTTGGAGTTAGGAGAAGTTAGACCTGGTCTTCTGGATATGTTTTTGCCGCAGAATCCATGCTTGGACCTCATAAGATAGAGACAGATCCTGTTCCAGACTGGAGACCAAAGTTAGCCTTGCTATTGTCATGCAATGGTCCATGCTTCAAAAATACATCACTCTCCATCCATAGAGTCAAAGAATTATGGGACTGGATTCAACCCCAAGCCACAATTCCATTTTGTGAAGGAAAACCCAAGTCAATGATCCACGAGGGTTGATTGTCTAGCCTCTTCTTAGAAGATTCTAGGATTGCAGGATTCACTTACCTCTAATAAATGCAGTGTGTTCCATCAGGAAATCAATACTGCCCTTACATTGAAACAAAACCTATGCATTTTTGCAACTTCTAATCACCATTTCTAGTCCAAATTCCCCAGAAGATTCCTGCCCACCTTCCCTATGACTTCTTTTGATGTGCCTGAACCCCAATATCAGGTCTCCCCTCTCTGTCATTTCCCCCGACGGAGCATCAGGAGACGTATTTAATATTTTTCCCCATCAAAGTGTCAGTACAGTGGCCAATCTCGGCTGCTGTATGTGTTTATTCTCTGGATCGTTTTATGGTTTAGTAGTTTTGGCATTGTGAGTCACTTGATTGAGTTGGGGCAGCTATAGAAATGGAATGAATAAAATAAAAATTAAATCACGGCAGTCTCTCTGGGCCACACCCAAGGGAGTTAAGGGTTGAATGCAAGCTAGGATTTTCAACAGGGCTTTGAAGAGCTCCGTTCACAAGCGCATTGTGGGTTTTTGCACTTACTGCTGAGTCAATCCCATCAGAACGGGAATGCACATGGAAAACGAATAAGGGGATATTTTGGGGAGGAGATACTGCTGACAATAGTTGCAAAGAAAATGGGGGGGGGGGGAAGGAAAGCAAAGCTAAGGATGGAACAAAGCTTTGTAAACAGATCCTGGACCAGAGGTGGACCAGGATGTTGCAGACACACATCACCCTTTCAAGGTTGACCTTCAACTTAGTTTCTGACCCACAAGGTTAGAAGGTGGTCCAAAGGCCACCATTTTTGATGCATCTGGTGCCTTATGGAGCAAAGAGAAGGCTAAGGGAGGACATGTTAGCTGTCTTCTAGTACTTGAAGGGTTGCCACGGAGAAGAAGGGGTCTACCTATTCTCCAAAGCACCAGAGGGCAGGAGAAGAAGTAACGGATGGAAGGTATTCACAGAGAGACCCAACCCAGAAGTTAGGAGAGATTTCCTGACAGTGAGAACAATTAACCAGTGGAAGGCTTGCCTCTGGAAATGGTGGGTGCTCCATCACTGGAGGCTTTCAAAAAAAATAGACGACCATTTGACTGGGGTGGTATAAGGTCTCCAGCCTTGAGCAGGGGGTTGGTTTAGAAGACCTCCAAGGTCCCATCCAGCCCGTTGGCTCTATGTTCTACTCCTCTGTTTCATTTTTCCCTCTTACAGGAAGAAATCAAACCGGGAGACCTGATAGAGATATTCCGTTCTTGCTATCAACACTGGGGTATCTACGTCGGAGAGGGCAAGGTTGTCCACTTAGCCCCTGAATGTGAGTTTCCATGGAAACCAACAGGCCCAGCATGAGGGTGTTTGGGACTCTACCGCAGATCAAACAATAAATAACCATGATTATCTCAGTGGGACACTCGCTGAGGCGCAGGGGCCGAGCGCTCAGGGGTGGAGTTGGCCCAACAGGCTTTAACTAGGTTAGTTAGAGACCCAGTGACTTCCTTTTCACCAAGGGAGATTGCTCGGCGCCAGGGCTGCTTAGTCTCCATTTCAACGTATTGTGAAAGCAGGGAAAATGGGTTAATCCACTAACCAAATTAAAGTGTGCTGCTTGCAGCCGAAGGACTGTTTCTCCTTCACGTTTAATTCACTTCCCCCCGTATAATTTTGCCCGGCCTTGTTTGCAACTCAGCCTGGTTACTTCGCACTATATTAGCCTAGATGAAATGAGGTTTGGATAGCTTGCAGTCCAACGCGTCTCTGTACCTTGTTGTATTTTTAAATTGTCCTGTTTGTTGTCTTTCTGCTTTAACCTTTCGTAATAATGTTTTATCGGATTGTAAGCCGCCCAGAGGAGTGGCAGCAGAGATGGGCAGCCTGTACATTGAATAAATGAATGAATGAATAAATGAAAGGAATATTCCGCCTCTGTGGTTAATAATGCAGTGAATGTGGAATCAGCTCCTTTAACCCCAAATTTCAAACCCGAGCTACAAATATTCTCTTTTAAGATGTGTGGACTCCCAGCATTCTCAAAACAGCCAATGTTGAGCAGCACTGGTCTATCTGGTGGGGCATTGCAAGTCCATGTGAATGCAGCAACTGTGTATTGTGAATGGGGAGTTCAGCACACTGTGTGAATTCAACCTTCCTTCCCTTCCTTCCTTTTTTCCTCCTCTCCTCTCTTTTCTCTCTCCCTCCCTCCCTTTTTCCTCCCTCCCTCCCTCCCTCCTTGCTTCCTCCCTCCCTCCCTCCCTCCCTCCCTTTCTCCTTTCCTTTCCTTTCCTTCCTCCTTCCCTTTTTCCTTCCTCCCTCCCTCCCTCCTTGCTTCCTCCCTCCCTCCCTCCCTCCCTCCCTTTCTCCTTTCCTTTCCTTTCCTTCCTCCCTCTCTCTCCTTCCTTCCTTCCTTTCTCCCTCCCTCCCTCCCTCCCTCTCTCCTTCCTTCCTTCCTTCCTTCCTTCCTTCCTTCCTTCCTTCCTTCCTTCCTTCCTTCCTTCCTTCCCTCCCTCCCTCTCTCTTTCCTTCCTTCCTTCCTTCCTTCCTTCCTTCCTTCCTTCCTTCCTTCCTTCCTTCCTTCCTTCCTTCCTTCCTTCCTTCCTTCCTCCCTCCCTCCCTCCCTCCCTCCCTCCCTCCCTCCCTGCAGGTGACCATCTAGCAAATGGGGCTGCCAGTGTACTGGCGGTCTTGTCTGATCGCGCGTACGTCAAGAAAGACTGGCTGGAAGTGGTGGTGCGGAATGACCAATACCGAGTCAACAACAAACACGATCACACACATCCCCCCCTGCCCCTAACCAAGACCCTCGAGCGGGCGGAAGAGCTGGTGGGCAAAGAGATGCCCTACAACCTGACCAGCCACAACTGTGAACATTTTGTCATGGAGTTGCGGTACGGCATTGCGATGAGTGATCAGGTAGGATGAGAAATTTGGGGGAAGCCTCAACTCACAAACCAGCTGTGCAAACAGGTTGCTCTTCTTT